>NW_024879156.1:0-17500 GCF_018340385.1 Cyprinus carpio | reverse complement strand
CCGCTATGGCTCCCCGCTAGGCCTCCTCCGCCATGGCTCCATACTGCTCTGGATCTGCTCCACGGCCCAGGTCCCCCTCAGCTCCATTGTCTGTCACTGCTCCACGGCCCAGGACACCCTCTGCTCCATTGTCTGTCATTGCCTCGTGATCCTGATCCACCACTGCTCCTAGCTCCAGGCCTGCCATTGCTCCACACTCCAGGTCCTGTTCCTCTTCACGGGCCTGGCCCTCCATCCCACCCCCTGGATTACTTCTGCTTCACCACCCTCCTGGACTTTTGTTGTTTTCGGTGGTTTAGGCATCTGGAGTCGCCATTTTGAGGGGGGGATATGTAAGGTCTGTTTTGGGGTTTTGTTTCATGTTCTTTTTTTTCATGTCTTTCATTTTGTAGTTTGATTGCTGTTTGTGTCAAGCTTCCCTTACCCTCTTGTATTCCTGCTATTGGTTCCTCTGTTCAATGTGTCATGTTCTGATTGGTTGTCTTAGTCATGTGTCTTGTTTCCCATTGGTTTGTTCAGGTCATGTGACCCTCATTGTCTAAGTAGCCATGTCTTTGCCATTGTCTCTTGTCGTGTATTGATGTTGTAACCTGCTGTCGGTGAGTCTAGTCTGTTCAAGTCTAGTCAAGTCTCTGTTTGGATGTTTGGATTGCACACTGTAAATAAACTGCACTTGGGTTCTCACTACACTCACCTTCAGTGGATTCATTACAAACACACACAGATGTTTTATCAGTACACTAAAATGAATTTTACTGGCTGTTTAAATAAAAGGAAAGTTATGTTAAACCTATGTCAAGCATGAAGAATGCTAATGATAGGATTAATAATAATCATTTTACTTGATTTTTTGTTTTTTTTTTTTGTTTTTTTTTTTTTTTTTAGCGCCTAAACTCTGGAATAACCTACCTAACATTGTTCGGGAGGCAGACACACTATTGCAGTTTAAATCTAGATTAAAGACCCATCTCTTTAACCTGGCTTACACATAACACACTAATATGCTTCTAATATCCAAATCCATTAAAGGATTTTTAGGCTGCATTAATTAGGTAAACCGGAACTGGGAACACTTCCCATAATACCTGATGTACTTGCTACATCATTAGAAGAATGGCATCTATGCTAATATTAGTCTGTTTCTCTCTTATTCCGAGGTCACCGTAGCCACCAGATTCAGTCTGTATCCAAGTCAGAGGGTCACTGCAGTCACCCGTATCCAGTACGTATCCAGACCAGATGGTGGATCAGCACCTAGAAAGGACCTCTACAGCCCTGAAAGATAGCGGAGACCAGGACAACTAGAGCCCCAGAGATAGATCCCCTGTAAAGACCTTGTCTCAGACGACCACCGGGACAAGACCACAGGAAACAGATGATTCTTCTGCACAATCTGACCTTGCTGCAGCCTGGAATTGAACTGCTGGTTTCATCTGGTCAGAGGAGAACTTGCACCCCGACTGAACCTGGTTTCTCCCAAGGTTTTTTTCTCCATTCTGTCACCGATGGAGTTTTGGTTCCTTGCCGCTGTCGCCTCTGGCTTGCTTAGTTGGGGACACTTCATTTACAGCGATATCGTTGACTTGATTGCATATTATTGCACAGATACGAACTGAGCTGCATGATGACATCACTGAATTCAATGATGAACTGCCTTTAACTGTCATTTTGCATTGACACACTGTTTTCCAAATTAATGTTGTTAAGTTGATTTGACGCAATCTTTTTTGTTTAAAGCACTATATTTAAAGACTTGACTTGATGATATAATAAATTATTAAAGGTGACTTGCGTAGTTCTGTTTCTTTTACTAGTTTCTTTTGATGATAGAGTAATAATAATGCAATTAATTTATTATTAGTTATTCATCAAATTATTATTATTATTGCTGTTGTATTTTTCATCAATGTATCATTCTGTTATATTTTAAAGTTTCTTGAATGTTTTTGACTGCTTGTATTATTATTATTATTGCTGTTGTATTTTTCTTAGTCATTTTTTTTTTTTGTTGTTTTTTTTATTTTGTTTGTTTTTTTTTCTCTGGTTTGTATTTGAGTGGTTGTGATTTTATTATTGGTTGTTGTTTTTTGTTTTTTTTTTTATAGTTGCAGTGTTTTATTTTTTATATTTTTCTGATTACTTTACTGTAAAACATACCTGTACGAAAGGAGTAACATACTGTGATGAAGCTCCATGATTGTTGCATGACACATTTGCAGTATCTCTCTCATTCTCAATTTCTAAACTTGAAACTGAAATACTGAATGGGAGATTGAAAGAGGTAGTTAAAATTTCACTACAATTTCAGTTTTTGTCCACCCAAGACATCTGGCACCTTTGTTTCCGGCTGCTTTCTAATGCCTATAATCATCGGCGAACTTGATTACAAGGCTTATCATTATGACATTTTTAGTGTCAACCTGTCAGGATGACTAACAAAGCAGTCTGGTAATATTGCTGTCATCTGTGCATCCAGCAAACGGAGCTGTTTCATACCACACTTCTTCATCTCTTTCTCCTTTCTCATATTATTGGTGTAAAGTGCTCAGTTTTCTTAATTGGTTTGTGCTGCCCTGCATGCCGGTGACTTATCGATCTTTGCTCCGAGCTTCCACTTCACCTAATCATTTTGCAATTTAAATGTTTGCTTCAGAGCAGAAGGCCACGTCTCGACAGAAGCATGACTTCAGAGCTCGAAAGAGCCACGGATGGAAAATTGCAAATATTGTTTTAACATTGTGGCCGGACAGAAAATAGCCATCGGGGACCAGCGGCTCCCTCGAGTTGCAACTCATTGTCCCTGGTGGAGTGTGCACCCTGGGCCAACGAGGCCTGTGTTGAGCTGACCCCGCGAATACTCTATTTTTAGACCTATTGGCCCAGATGATGGGTTTTTCCAAATGGCTGCATGCAGTCACAAATAGAGCGGTCCAGTAGGATGAGGCAGAAATCAGTGCTGGTGAGTCATCTTCTTCTCACGCCTCTCTGTTCTCTCTCCTCAAACGATGCCGAACTGAACACGTCTTGATGAAGAGCCAGGAATATCTAAGCAGCATCTAACTAGGCACCAGTGTTTTTTCCTTGTTCCTCAGGCAGGTGGGAGTCTGATCCGAGAGCGCTATAGATAGAAGAGCTTCAGGAATATGGAAGAGTGGCACTCTGATCTGTGTCAACATTTGCACTCTTGATCTGGCTTGGTGAAGATGAGTCCCTAAGCTCCTCAAAGGGCTTTGGGTTAACAGGCTCATGTCTGTGACATGCCCTCGGAAATGTAGCTGCCGCCTGCAACCTGATTGCTGTTAAATTCATGCCGTGTTCTTCCGTACACATCTCGGGGCCATTTCTAGCAGCGAGTGTTCATTAAAAAGCAGCTTCAGTGTTGTTCAGAATGACCTCTGAGGAACTGGGCCAGCTGGGAGCTGTGGGAGCATTAAACTGCATAAGAGATGATAAAGACTGAAATAGTGTCAAGAGATGCCGAATTAAGGCATCAATGGACTGCCATCTACCTGCGGTACTCGTTACACAAGTAATGATGGGAGGATAAGTGAACAGACATTGTAATTGATTTTTTCCACCTAGGGCTGGTGTCAAGGGGAAAGAATGGTGATAAGAGATTCCCACTCATGTCCTCACTGGAATATTCAAATCCAAGGGTTCTTAACTCTGGCCCTTGAGATCCATTTTCCTGCTCCAACCTTGATCAAACTCACCTGCTTGTAACTTATTAATTCTAAAGACCTTGATTAGCTTGTCCAGGTGTGTTTGATTAGGGTTGGAGCTAAACTCTGCAGGAGTTGAGTTGATAACTCCTGGTCTAATCTAAGGGTGTCCAGTCCTGATCCCGGAGGGCCACGTTCCAGCAGATTGTAGCTCCATCATCAGTTAAACCCACCTGAAGCAGCTAATCAAAGTCTTTTGGATTACTAGAAACTTCCAGGCCAGTGTGTTGGAGCAGGTTGGATGTAATGAAGCAGGAACAGATTCAACCTTTTGGTAAAAATAGGTTGAAATAAAATTTTGGTCTTCATTAAATAATTCAAGCATGCTAGCGTTTTATTGTGTAAAATATATATTTTTTTTACAAATTTTTTTTTTTTTTTTTTTTTTTTTTTTTGTTTAGGAAAGATCATGCTGCCCTACTGTATGTACTTTGTGCTTTTAAGTCTACATTGATTTGTAATGAAGTAAAAAGTTTACCTTGTAAATTTAATTGAGTAAATTAAGATTGGGAGATCTTAAAATTCTTAATCTTAACATTAAGATTTGGGAAATTCCCCAAAATAATATTTGAGTATAGTAGTGAAGTACAATTACTCAAATACTTTACACCTCTGCATATTGAGGGCTGTTAATATGAACTTTTAGTATGGAAAAATATCCTTGTCTTGAGATAGCAGTTCAACTTTTTGGTCAGAATCTGTCTTCATTATATAGTTGATATAAGCTAGTGTTTTATTATGTGCTCTTGTTTACTCAACAGCTACAGTACAGCAAAATATGATGAGATTGGAGTTTAAGTTTGGATAGAGAAAAAAAAAAAAAAATCCTGATTTATGATGACTTTGAACTAAACTACATACACAAGCATGATTAGAAAGTAAGATAAATGATGTTAAACCATGATGAATGATTAAAAGCGGCTGTAACTGGAGTCATGATTTTCAAAGATTTTCTAAGATCTCATGCACATGGGAGCTGGATGTCCTCATTCCCGGTCTCTGTTGACAAACATAAGCAATTTAACAAGTCAAGCCTTACCGTCTCTGCAAATGTTTTGACTCGTAATTAGCCAAAAATCCTCTCTTTCCTCACCCCTTATCCAAATGTTGACAATATTTCACCCAATTAACCTCAGCACTCTCACAACAGGGTTTCAAGTGTGTTTATCAATTTGAAAAATGGGAGTTTAATTGACCTGTGTGTGTGTGTGTGTGTGTGTGTGTGTGTGTGCGCGCGCACGCGTACAAGCTAAATAAAAGAGTATATTTAATTAAACCATGTCTAAATTGTGTACAGGTAAAGTGCTTGATGGATGGTTGGACCATTTATTAAAAAAAAAAAAAAAAAAAAGTTAGACATCATCAATCAAACTGCTCAAACTAGAATGGACAAAAACATGATTTTTTATTTTTTATTTTTATGACACACACACACACACACACACACACACACACACACACACACAGACAGAGACATAAAAGCTTTCTATTTTAAAACCCCCACCGAATTTTTCATGCGGATCCTAGATTGTTCTGAAAAATCTTTCTGAAATAGCCTCGCTTAGTTATTTTGGGAAGAATAATTAATTCGATAAACATCAAATTAATTGGTCTGAAATTTTCCAGGGACATGAATCAAAGGCAGGAGTGGAGAGAAAGTAAATTAAAATCACTTGACTGGAAGAAATGCTAAATTAGCCTGAAACACATTGTTGTAACACATTTGACCTTTTTGCCCCTCAGCTATGATAAACTGCCTTTCTAGTCTCTGCAAAACAGGGTATTATCATCACCCTAAAAAGACAGTGAACACAATCAATGAGGCTGACAACTATTGAGTGTTTTGTGTTTTACATTTAATGTCTTCAGCAGACTTCATAGTTAAACTATTGTCCTTATAATTTTATATTTCGATCTGAGATCTTATCAAATATGTTTGTGCACAGTGCTTGTTAGAAACTGATTACATGCAATGTGGATCTGGAAATTAAGTGTTACTTGTGATTATATTATATTACATTGTTAAAATACTCTTAATCAGACTACAGTTACTTTTTTATTGATTACATGATTACATATATGTGTTTGTCTTTGGAATGCTTTTGTTTTTCAATCAATTTAGATGTAAAACAGGGATTACCATTTATTATTTATTAATTAATTAATTGTTCTATTTTGATTGTTGTTATTTTAAAGGGTAACGCTTTAGTTAAAAGAGTTAAAAAATGTGAAATAATGTGCTTGTTAATGTTTGCTAATACACTTATTAAACATTAGAGAATGTTCAAACAAAAATCTTTATTTCATGTAAGTTAAAATGCTTACAAATGTCGGTAACACTTTACAATAAGGTTCCGTTAGTTAATGTTAGTTATTATATTAATTAGCATGAACATACAATGTACAATACATGTATTACTGTATTTATTAATCTTTGTTAATTTTAGTTAATAAAAATACAGTTATTCATTGTTAGTTGCTAATTCACAAGCACAACTTTTGATTTTAATAATGCATTAGTAAATGTTGAAATTAACTAATGTTAACTAATGAACCTTATTGTAAAGTGTTACCCAAATGTCATTAAGCTTTAAATTCCATATGATCAAGCACTTATTGAAAATCTACAAATGATTTTAAAATATGTTACAAAATGATTAAAAGCTTGTGTTAATGCACAATACTTTTGCTGTTATTGTACAGAAGAGTTGTAAACTAATGTGTGTTAAGGTAATATTAATTATTTATTTATTTGTTTATTTATTTAGCACCAAATGATTAATGTAACTAAATTATTAGAAATTTTTTATAAACATTATCAAATTATGAATAGTTTCAACTTTAGATTGGATACTTCAAAAACATTTACAAATGATTAATAAATGATTAGTAAAGATGTGTGAATAGAGTAAATTTAGGTTTTTCAGGACACTTTTTACCATTGAGATGACTGCTCATAAAGGTTTTAATTATTAGTAAACATTTATAAACATTTGCAAATGATGAATAGTTTTTCAAAGTAGATTCTTTGTTAAGATGTGTAAACAGAGGTCTAGACAACAGACTAAGACCAACAAATAAAGATCATGTGAACTAACAGTTTACTGATATTTGTAAGCATTTTAATTTACATTAAATAATCATATGTTAATCATTAGGTAATGTTTAGTAAGTTCATTAGTAAACATTAAAATGAACATTATTTCATATGTCTAGCTATGTGAATATATATTAACGAATGAGCTGATAAGCATTACATGATGTTTGTTGATGAATTATAAATTAAAATTATTATAAAATGTTACCGTGTAATGTAACAGATTACGTAACTAACTCAATTTTATCATTTAATTTGGAATGAGTAACTGACTGCAATTTGCAAGTAATCTACCCAGATAGATAGATAGATAGATAGATAGATAGATAGATAGATAGATAGATAGATAGATAGATGGACGGACAGATAGATTTTTTGGAACATATTTAGCAGACATGACTGCTTGGGTTTCTTATTAAGCAGGATAAATTAATCTAATTACGGTTGCTTGCAGATTAGTGCGTTCTGAAAGCTCAGCAGTTGTGGTAATTAATTTACCTGCAGTGGTTATTGTTCAGTCAATTGCGTATCAGGGATAAAGGAAGCTGTCCTACAAAGCTTTGTGCATCATTTCTAACATGCTAATATGATCCAGCAGCCTCTCGCATTATGCAGATTACTGAGGCTAATCTATTGTCAGGTCTTTCTGTTCTCTTGGCTCAATTCCCCTCCCCACTGCCACCCATCTTCTAAATGTCTATGATATATATATAAGCTGGGTACGTCTTTTCAAGTCTCTTTGCTGAGGCGCAGTGGAATATACTGAAATACTCTGAGAAGTGGCAGTCACAACAAAATATTTCAAAGACCTGCCACAATCTTAGTGGCTGTGAAGCCAAGCTATTTAAAGGCCCGTGGTTGGACTGATATGACACTGAAGTGACATTATCAATTCGGTGTCAAATATTGCAGGAGTTTGCTGCAGGATGAAGGGCTTATTATTTTCAGGACAAAAGGGGAAGTTCATACGGCTGTGATTAAATTATTTGACAGCATGTAATTCAACAATGAAATGGAGAGTTGAAATAAATAGTGGCCTCAAATGTTTCCAATTTAGCTCTTATAGGGTTTTTTAATTTTTATAGTTTATATCTTTTTGTTATTTTTTTTATGAGAAAGATATTAGTGCCTGTGAACAGCAATAGACTATACTTTTATTACTTTTTTTTGATTAAGTGACCCACTCTTGCTGAATGGGAATACATTTAATGTTCTGCAAACTAGTTTGATCATAATGGAGTCTGAGGTCCAACACTCTCAATGTGAAGATTTGATTCACTCCAACAAAGCATTGTTTCATAGCACATGTAATGTATAGGTGCATATTTTTTACATTTAAATTACCATTTAAGCATTTGGCAGATGCTTTTATCCAAACTGACTTGAATGGTATTGAAGGCACATATTTTATCAGTTCTTGCTTTCTCTGGAAATCAAACCCATGTCCTTGCGTTCCTAGTACCATGCTATACTCTTTGAGCTACATAAAGTATGTGTATATATGTCTATGTATTACTGTGAAAAAAAAAAAAAAAAAAAAAAAACACCTTCAACAACATTACTAAAGAAATGTAGCAGAAAGGAGCAGTACTGATAGAATACTTTAAAGTGCAAAAAAAAAAAAAAACTCTCCAAAAGCTAAGACCTCAAGGGTCCTAGCAATCATACACATGGATTGTCAAGGTGCCACAGACAACAGATTCACAAATAAGCCCACAGCGCAAAATGCCACCGGCCGTGATTGATGCTTCCAGCTGGACTGATACGTTTGCTGTGGTCGGCATTCTATGGGATGGAAAAATAGCAGCATTTTTTAGGGGTGATGGGAAAATACAATCCAGGAGGCTGTAGCATCCCGCTGGAAATGCATTGGAATGAAATCAGGACAACATGAGGTGTCTTTTTATGAAATATACTCTAAGTATGACCCAAAAGTAAATTATGTGCTCAAAAATGTTGAAATTTCTTGGTGAAGTGCTACAAATGCTCTTCTTGTCCAAGCCTTAACTACAGAATCTTGGGTCCTTGGGTCACAGAATTAGGCGTCGAACAGATTCTCGCTCAAAACCATGTCACCATGGACACTCCAAAGCAGCTTCAGGTATCCAGCGCACAGCCAGAAATTTGTATACTGTCTCCTTGGAGACAAGGACACGTTTGGGCAAACAAATACACACAATTAGGAGACCGACAGCAGACACGGCAACAGAGAAGTGAAGATCTCTGGGAAGGAAGTGAAGGTGTTTTTGAGGACTCATTATGCTGCTGGGTGACAGGGTCGGATCATGCATGTGCGACTGTGCTTGTGGTCTGTAGAAGCTCATTAGCACCGACAGGAAGTCTCCGGGATCAGGGGGAAATAGGTTATCATGTGCTCATTATGGGGTGCCAGGGACGGGCCTGCACAGGCAAAGGCATATGTCAGGGTGACACCACTGTCAGTGAAAGGTAATCCAAACATGTAACATGTCTGGGCTCAGTTCCCTGTCTTTATTTGAAATGTATGTGGCTGGCACCTCCTACAATGCCAGCGTGACAACATTATACCACTGGAAATGCCCCTAAAGGACCAGGCTGATGGAGGGAAATCCTCGGTGACAGCGTGTCTTTCTCTTGACAGTTGCCACCAGTCAGGGCTCTGAAGTTGTGGTCAGGCATTGTTTGCTCTGAGCACAGTCCGTAACATGGAGACTGGGTGAGAGAAACCCACTAGCCTTTTGTTGCAGAATTCACAACAGAACGCTTGGCGTATCCATGGAGACCCTCTGAGTAACCGTCCAATGGGATTGCTGGCATGCCTAAAAAGAAGCCAATTAAGATGTGCTGCAGCATCTTGCCGTTGGGAAGTGGTCCAATTAAGCTGACGGAGCTAAAACTCCTCTACACTCCTCAAATGTATGAAAAGCAAGTTCGGGGGCTTTGTGTAGAGAAGGCTTGCTTGCAAGAACTCAGTGGACCCTATGGGGTATAAACTGACACGCACTGTTCCGAAGAGGCTTCTTGGAAACAATAGCCAAGTGGACTGTCCATTGTTTAAGATTTTTTTGTGGTTTCATTTTTTCTACTTTTTAACTTTCCTGCTTACTCATGGACCGTGGACTGCCCGGTTTCATAGCTCGCACAGCTCTGACAATTAGCACGAAGAGCCGGTCATGTACAACAAAAGCACCTCATCTCCTCGCCGGCTTCACCAGCGCAGACCTTGTACAATGTTCCTGTATATGCCTGCTTCTCTGATGTATTATTCATCAGACTCTTTTTTCTCTCTAATGATGCATAAAGCCTCCCTGAAATAGGAAAACGCTCATTAATCTGTCATTGAATATAGATCACACCTTAAAGAGAGGGCATGGAAGCAGAAAGGAGCAAGTGGCAGCAAAGAAAGAACTGGGAGCGAGAAAAAAGGAGTGATTTAGAGGAAGTAAAGACTAGATAAGGAGCGGAGCAGTGGGTGTAAGAAACTTGGCCGGGGAAGCATTACAGCTGTTTAAAACACAGTGTTCAGATTAAAAGAGCATTTCGGAGTGCACAAGCAAAGCTTATGACTCCATCCTACAATTTCCACCAAATAAATCACAGCACCTGACCGATCCTGATATTATTAGACAACTTCTTTCTTCCTTTGTGTATTTCTTTCTATACCCAACTGGCCTTGATCTCATATCTAATCCTCATCCAATGAATCTGAACATAATACTAAATTGCCTTTTTAATTAAACCATGTGGTTTATTTATTTATTTTCTCTCCTCTGGCAGTGAGATCCTATCGGCAGGCTATCAAGCTTAAGTCTTCATTTCCAAACATTCAAAACCAAGATGAATTATGCATTGTTACTTCTGAGCAACCTTGCCAGTCTCCTTCAGTATTCTTATTTTAATGAAATCAGGTACTGTAGAGAGTGAATGCATATTGTGATTAGTCAGTATTCCATGAGACACTGAAAAAAAAAAAAAAAAAAAAACAGTTTTGGTCTGGCTGGTAAAGGGCAGTTCTTGCAGTTGAGCATTTCAAGGTCGTTCAAAATGCTGACTGGTGATTTAAATTAGTGACGACTCATTTTCAGTGTCAGATATCATTAAATCTAAATGCGAGAGTTTCTTAGTGTGGGTGTAAGTATGTGTGCATGTGTGGAAAAAAAAAACAGGATAAAAATGCTTTCAGTGTCATCTCTGAATTAAGGCTGAAAAATTTAAGGTCTCCTTGGCGGTGCTGTTTATTTCTTTCCTGCAGTCGCATTACGGCTCTGCAGACACCTCGACACTTCCTTATTGGTTTATGTTCACAATCATTTTAACTCCATCTTTTCCTTCCTCTCCCCAACAGGATTAATATGTTACCCTTGAGCATTTAGAACCTCTGAATCATAAAATGTCATAATTACACTCATAATTGGCAGCGAGCGCTTTTGATAAATAGGCTCGACAGGTGATGAAGCGGCTTAATCTTCACATAGAACCGCTGATACCTACATTGTCCGTTACATCACTCTCCTCTGAAAGGTTTCATTTCACCCCTCCATCAAGCTCGAAAGCCATTTTGAAGCCAATCTCTAAGCCCTTTTCTCAAAATCAGAGCCTAAATCAGATTAAGGGGCTTGGTGGAGGCTTGGCAGAAGCCTCCCGAGGGGGGAGTCACTGAGGTGATTGCTGCTACCTCCCTGCACCAAAAGCTTTTCAAAAACGTGTAAATCCCAAAGTACTGTGACGTAAGTCAGACCCCCTATGACCTGCCAATTGTCATATTAGGCCCAAAGTGCACTGCAGTGTTCATAATCGCAAATGCCAAAAACCACTTAGCCACATTAGAGAGTGTAGAACAATGAAAGCTTTGAGACAGGATCTTCCCGGTGGGGCCTTCCGTGGTCTGTCATTCGATCGGTGATGGAAGTCTCTTGCGTGGCTTGCCCAGACGGCTTCATTGATTTAACAACCCCTTTTAATTTCCCTCTCTGCCAGTCGTGACGATCGAGGAAAATTTATTAGACATTTGTTCACTCTGTGCCTGATTCCCACTTCATCCAACCAAATGTAGATAAAGACAGTAATCTCTTAGGGGAGACCAGTCCAGTGATTCGAAACATTAGCATTCTGTATCAAACGTGACGAGATACTTCAGCGCCAAGGCAACAATCACTTAGTATGGATGTAACCTGCTCAGCTCTGCCGTATCACCTTAATGTTGTCTTCTGAAAGCTCTAACTAGGGAGGAATTGCTGAAGCTGCTAGGCTCCGATAAGCCTGAGAGCTATCCATTTATAGGGTGGAAAAGGGGTCAACAGCATGGGTTTTATCAGAAAATGGAATGGTTGACACCTGTGTTGAACACTTTTCTCCCACTCTCATGGAGATAAAGTCAGGAAGTCCTTACGGGTGATCAGAGCCCCAAGAGTTTCCTTTTGGGAAGAGACCCAACCCCTACATGGAGTTGATATCATTGGAACATGTGGACATGTATCCATCATGCACTTCATCTCATCAGTGAAACGACTGATGAAAATGATCTTTAACTAAGGATTTTTTCAAAAGTTCAAATGTGTAAGTCACATTATGAATACACTCCTTCTCTAACAACCCACTCAAACAGACAATGAACAACTAAATTGTAAGCATATTTTATGACAAAAACAAATAAAAAAGCTCAGTATAACACTAATTCTGTGAGACAGAAGTTGCATCCTATGCATCCTGTGCATGGTGAGTTTGGTCTGAGATGTGCAATGTTTTAGTGTTGTAGACTGTCTTTGAATACCTGCATTGAGCTTTTTAAACAATATGTCGTTGCTGAAGTTTTATACTTAATCAGCTTGGGGCTGACCAAAAACAATCATTCCACGTCACACAACAAAGGCCTCCGCTTTCTGACAGCCCATGATTGTTTTTCCCCTCTCCCTGATTTTGCTGCTGGATGAAAATTCACATCTTGCCAACCTCTTGCGGGTTTTGTGATGAACTGTTTTGGTCTACTTGAGTGATGAATCTCTTCCCTACTGGGATTTTGCTCAGCAGGACAATCACCAAACCCTCCTTAGCAAATCAGCAGACTGGCTGCACTGATCCCAGCCCAGTAGCATTAGGACACAGTGGTGAAGTAGAGTAATTGCCACTAGAGTACAGTCTGTATTCTTCTCAGCAATTACTCAGAAACCACATACCGTTTTCCCTGGGTTAGGTGGACAAATGACTGGAGATGAGCCAGGGTTTCAGCATTGAGGAGAACAAATGGAAAAATAAAACAAAAGGGAAATGCATAAGAAAAATAGAGATAGAAATAAATAAATCAATAGCCAAGGTTTATTTATCATGGTGAAATAAAACAACATATGGTTAGATGGGCTATATGATACATAAGGGATAATGTCTCTTTAATTTTCAATTTGTAGATTCTGCAAGGCATATGTTAACACTACTGCTACTACTACTACTACTACTTCTACTATGTTTAGTGGTAGTAGTAATATTTTATGGGACATATATGCGTGTGTGTTTTATTTTTTATGTGATGTATATGTGTGTTTGTGCTGTTATTTGTCTCTTGTTTAGGGCAATATTTCCTCCTTTTGTTCTTCTGTCAACCTTTAATGATCCTTTGACCCTCATTGTATTCATTCAAACTTTCATATGCTGGTCATGCAGATGTGCATTTCCACGTCCCACTACTCTGGGAGGTCGCTATTCCACCATCAGATCACAATGGATATTAACACTCTCTGGCCGGTTTCAAATGCTATTAGCTTTCTGAAAAAATTTGATGTAGGCACTTGAACTTTAGCAGGAAAAGGAAATTGCTCGCAAATGTCACCCGCTCCTCTGCTCCATGTCCACCACGATGGGAATCAAAAGTTAGATGCTGGTCCTGATGCTATTTTTAGGTTCTGTCAGGAAAATGACAGCAGGTTCGAGATTTTCAATAATGTTGCGCTGCCATTTCGGCCCTGTGCTCTGGCTAGCCCTTGATGACTCTGTCACTCAGGAGAGATTTGAAGGCCTGAGTCCCAGAGGAATGCCTGCAGAGAGAAAAGTACTTCTCTAAAATATCATATTTTGCTAGAAAGTTAGAGTGATCTGCACTCCTTTGTAATCCATATTTGGTCTGTATTTTTGTTCCAGTTCTCTCTATAAACTAACAATTAACTACCACTTTTGTCTCAATAAACTCTTAATTTGCTGCTTAATATAATTTGTTAAGTTTAGGTATCTAAAATATGGTGATGCAGAATAAGGCATTAATGTGTGCTTTATAAGTACTAATAAACAGCAAGCATGCTAGTAATATTCATGTTAATAAGCAACTAGTTAATAGTGAGAATCGGTCCCTAAAATAAAGTGTTACCTGTCTTCATCTGTCTTCAAAAAGGGTAAAAAGTACACAATAAGAAATGTTTAGCAGATGCTTTAATCCAACATGATGCATTTTAGGGCTGTTAGTTTAATTACTAAAGTGTTATGTTGTATGTGTTTTATGTATTGATTTATTTTTGTTTTGTCAGTTAAATGTGCTTTCTGAATAACAAATGAATATATTACTCTACTAACCTGCAGTAGTGCTTGTCTTCTCTACATGCTATGTATAGTTCTGTCATGAGAACATGTTCTCAATCTTTTTCATTCATATCTCAATATCCAGGGATTTGTAGATCACTAAATGTGTGTTATTTACAGGTTATTTATTTATTTTTTCCTCTCAATGTGGAGGCTATTTAAAACTTTGCCTGTTTAAAATATTTGCTGCCTTATCCAACGGTAGTCTATGTTAGTAATGTATTTTTAATGTGAGTCAACATAATTTCATATTTTAATATTGACTGAGGTTTGTAAAAGAGGGCTGGTGGGTTGCAACGGGTCGTTCGGATGGAAAATTAATAACAAAATAAATACATAAATAATAAAAATATACATTTCTGTCCTCATGCATAAGTCCAAGTTAATGTGTTTTCAAGATGTTTTAAGATGAATCAGCCTTTTTGTTATATTTAGGCCTAACATATGTTTATCTGTTCATGTGTGTCAACCTAATTGAGTCTGTACTGCGCCAGATACTGTGCAAATACTGCAAAAACATCTGCTGATCAGCTGTATATTTAAACTTATTGCCCCATTAAATGGAATCGATGCAGTTAATTACATTTTATTAGTAGCTTGTAGAGCAGCTAACTGTGTTTTTAAAAGAGTGGCTGAAGTGTGTGTTTAACTACTTTGTCTTGTAAGTAGCTTTAGTTTGGTAAACTCCAGTTTCAAAGGACGCTTGAACCAGCAAACCTTCTGATTACCAGCCATGATCCCCTGCACCACACCACCTTCACATTTGTGCTTAGAAAAAAACAGCAAGGATCTATGACTGGATTAAAGATGCTGAGACTCACAGGGACTTTACTTTGGCTTTAATTAACCAAAAGTAACTATAATTTATGACTCACACAGGATTGTCTCTCCAAACAATGGAAAGCAGCTATTAAGCAAATCCTTTAACAATTAGAGAAGAAAAAATTAATTTCACACAATATAGCTTGTAAAACTGCTGCTTGTTATGTCTCACCTCCTCAACCCTGGTAGATTTGAAATCATTATACTGTCTCGCAAACAAACCAGAGTCTCAGTGGTCATTAAGCTGTGTTTTTGAGATGGGCTTCAGTCCCCTAAACAGAGTCCGGACCCATCATTGGAGTCTCCTGCTACCTTCGATGGACACAGATGAGCTGTACCCATATCAGTTCTTTATGGTGCCTAAATATTCAACAGATGGCGATGCATCAGTGGATTGAGTAATGAGTCACTGGGGGAGGTGTGCATGTTGTGTGACTGCTAGTCAGCTTGTTGTGTGTTTGATCAGTCACGTGATTTTGCCAAGTAAGACATGTTCCTGGATCAACATCTTTTGTTGATCCTGGATCAACATTACAACTGTTCCAAAAAAAATATAGAACAGCTTAAACCAAAAATCCCCTAAACTCCCAAGAAAACCTAAAAAACCCTACCCCATTAAAATTTATTTTCTAAAAAAGTGTGGGTTGTGGGGAAATTGGATTAGGTTCTGGATTAAACCAAAAGGGTGTGGGGGAAAGCAAAAACAACCACTACCGCCCCTGATATAAGTCTTAAAAAAAACACAGGATATTTTTTTCCTGAAAAAAGTTTGATGAAACACCCTCACACTTCTTGATTGGTTGAATTTGAATTGTTGCTTCAAATTTCAAAACCAGGGAAAAACATGTTTTGTTACTTGGTTGGGAAATCCCCACGTCATCCCCACCGTTGTTTGATTTCCTAAAATTAGCGTTTCCCCACCATTTTGTGGAGTAGTAATTAAGAGGGGCGAATGGTACCAACGCAAAACCCTTGCCGGCAAGTAACCGTTGCAGGGGTTACACACCAAACTCAATTCACCCCAAATTTTTAAACCATAGTGGGCCTGTTTAATTGTTTTGGCCCCTGGACCACCTGGGGCCCTTGGCATCCCCCCCCCAAGGGTTTTTGGGGCATAAAACCTCTTTGTGTTCCAGGGGGGGGGAATGGGTTCGTTGGGTAATTCAAAATTGTTGGTTTTCTCCCCCACCTACAGGGAGGAAAAAAGATTTTGGTGTTTTTTGTTATATACTTAAACACAAAAATGGGTGTGACCTAAAATATAAACTATATATTATATATATAGATATTATCGATACGAACTATCAGATATAAGTAAGAATATAAATATATAGGGAAAATAACTTTAAAAGGCACTTTAAAAAAAACATGGTTTAAAACACCCAACTGTATTAATTAAACATGTCATTTACAAAATCATTTAAACCAAAAAAACATTATTTATACATAGCTTGGGCTTAACAAGATTAATTTTGCAGTTAAGAAAAATATTTACAACATTAGCTTGGTACTTTTATGGAGGAGATTAATGTTTTTCTTTGTTAAACTGTTTAAACTTATGAAACTAAAAAAAAAACTTTACCGTACAATTATAACACCTTATGTAATTGGTTAAATTTTGATTGTTAACTGTTCAAATTGGGACAAATTGCGTTACCCCACCAATTGTCAGTTTTTTACAACTTTTTAGGGTTTTTTTTCATATGATCTTCTTTCTGGGTATTTGGTTTTTTTTTCTTTGTTTTTGGTGTGTCAAGGGGGACCTCCTGGGGATTACACACCTCTTAACAAAACCATTTAATTCTACGGAAATCATTTTTGTTCTTTCGGGGGGGTTTTTTTTTGTTTTTCTTTTTTTTTAAACAAAAACCCCAATCATTAAAGTTGGGAAAAAA
Source organism: Cyprinus carpio (assembly GCF_018340385.1). NCBI lineage: Eukaryota > Metazoa > Chordata > Actinopteri > Cypriniformes > Cyprinidae > Cyprinus > Cyprinus carpio. The sequence goes on along the minus strand of NW_024879156.1, from coordinate 425 downwards.
CTTGTCCCCTGTTGTTTTATAAAAAATGCTTTTTACTTTTAATCAAATTTAATTACCTTTATGGGGAGGGGCCAAGTCATTTCTCGGATGGCCAAAAAAGTGGTCCTTGGAAAAAAAGACCTTGAAAAATTAAAAACCCCCTAGTCAACACATACATCCTTTTGGTTACCGAAATTTTCCAATGTATTAATGTAACTTTGTTCATGTTTTTGCAGTAGCCAATCTAAAGTTGAAACTATTCATCATTTGAGAATGTTTATAAATGATTTCTAATCATTTAATATATTTAGGGGCATTGGATGTTTAGCTACTGTAACAAGATTTGTGTATGTTTTTATTGCCTCGACACTAACATTATTATACTACTTTTCAGTATATCATAAGGCAGGATATATCGTTAAATTATAAATAAACGGAAAAACATA
>NW_024879155.1:70596-135217 GCF_018340385.1 Cyprinus carpio | reverse complement strand
TAAAATACCAGTGTTATCAGTTAAATCCAAGAATAAAAAGCATAAATTATGATAAAGTGCCATTTAAGGGATTAGTACTGTTTGCCAGTAATTGAACACAAATCATTAAGTATGCATCATGCAAGGTCTGAAGCTATTTGTTTGATGACCTGCTAGTTGTTTTGCATTAGGCTTTTTTAAGATCCAAGTTTCCTACTCATGCTTGTGTATCTGTTTGTAGGATGCTGGAACAGCTAGCTTGAAAACAGCAAGAAGACTCGGTTCTCCATCCTGACTACAGCTCTCCTTTCCACTCACTCTGAGGATACCACACTTCATCGACTGCTGCCGTACTCACCTTTACCAAGGCATGGCTTCATCCCAGGAGAAGACTACCGCCAAGGTAAATGCTCAGAACTCTTTTGTAAACACTCTTTTAAGGTCCTGTAGTGTATTTGTGTGGCACCCTCTTTAGAGGCTGCTGTGTAACTCTTGCTTTAAACCTTCTCTGTCCAGTGGATGATAGATTTGAGAATATCTCATGCCATCTTCTTTGAAGCGCCTGCATAAGCAATAATGGTGGATAAATATCGCCACCTGTTTTTTTGAGGAATCAAAGGTATCATTTAAATCTCACTCACTTGACCTCTTTTTATGTTTGGACCTTAACAGAGCCCAAGGCTCAATTCATTGGCATCTTGTGTATTTTTGTTACCTTTTGAGCAGAGGCTGGGTCCCTCTGCAGAGATGGTTATGATTGACCGGATGTTCATTCAGGAGGAGAAGGTTGTTCTTAGTCAGGACAGGGGTTCTGGGCCAAGGAGAAACCAGGTAATGACTAAGGTCCAGTGTTTCAGGTTCACTGCGACAGTTACTTTCGACCAAAAGCTTGTAAAATTGTAAATAGGGATCAAACAGTGTGTTTTCCTGTTGATGGTGTGTGGCATTTAATCACTTTTCATCTCTTACTCTTTGCAGAAGAATTTCCAGGCCACTCCCTGTTTGCTGGACAGCAGTGCTGTGAGACCTGTACAGGTCGAAGTTGAGTTCTATACTGAACCCGCGATCATCAGCAGCAGCAGGTACAGGTCAACCTGCAGCGCGCGACCTGCTGCAGCTGTTGCCCCTGCTCCAACCCCAACCCTGCACCTATTCCAGCAAGCTGCCCCCGACTCCCTGCTTCTACCCCTCAGCCTCCCTCTCTTCCCTCCTACCAAGCTGGCGTGATCAAGGCAAGGTGGAGGGGGGCATCGGTATCCATGGCCACCAGCTCAACCCTTACAACTTGCCTCCCCTGGTCCGGCCATCGGCCAAAGCCCAGTCACGGCCAAGTGCCTCTCAGCCGCACGTACGTCCTTTCCCGCCCCGCTGATGATGGACGATGATGTTGAGCTCCCACGACAGCAACCACCCATCAAGACCTATGAGGCACGCCAGCGTATAGGTTTGAAGCTGAAGATTCCAACAGGCGGCGGGATTTAGTAAGGTGGTTCACAACACTGCTTTAGATCCGGTCCCACTCTTCCCAATCCCCACTCACCTCCACAAACCGCCGCCCCTGAGCAGCCGCAGAAGTGTCAAGCCCACCCATGTAACCTCAACCCATCACAGTCATTTTAGACACTCCTTCCCCAACTTCCTTGACAAACCACCGACCATCTTGCACACTGTCACTACGGTAACCACACACACATGGCTCCACCTCCAGTAGCGCAACTTCGAGTGGACCTTTCGCCCTCATTTCCTCCTCTTGGTCTTCAATCGTCCCGCTTCCACGTCTACGGCCTCAGAGTAACGGCACTCTGGAACACCACGAGGTAGCGGAGTTTAAGGCGAACCCAAGTGTCCACCAACGACTCCTTCCACTACCCACTTGCAGGCTACCATTTCTGAAGGACCCTACCCGTCGAAAAACATCTAGTCAACGTCGCAGGCCAGGAGAGTACCGAGGAGGAGGTGGAGACATGTTTCCCATGTGTACAGGCAGGACCCCCTATTATTCTTTCTTCCCTCTCCCCGCCAACCAACAAGGTTTCCTCCCCTCAACATGAACTGGGACGGTTGATAGCCAGTGTTGAAACTAGAGAGGCAGGGTGGACATGGGGCAGTCTCACTCCCATGCAAGAGTCACAGAGCCTCGCCGCAGTAGAGGATGTCCTCACCGTGGCATAAAAAATGCGTACCAACATCACGCTGAGATTTTTCAGAATAAAGGAGCTGAGACAAGGCGGAGAAAGGTGGGGGTTTGAGGCGGTGAAGGGAAATGGGAGAAACACCGAGAGGGAGGGGAGGGGTTCCCTTCAGGATGGATCAGCATGGCCCCTGGGGCCCACCTTCTCCTGGAGCAGTCCTTCCGGCACAAGAGACTCCCACTTTCCTGCCAAACGCGCAAGTCCGACTCTCCGGATCTGGACCATGCAATTTCCTCCAGCGGCAGCCCGGCCGCAGGATGACTAGTTGACTGAGCACCTGCACGTGTGCCATAGACAGTATACTGACCCTCCAACAGGGCCATGTACATGGAGGCTCAGGGAAGACGGCATTAGGGAGGGTTCATGGGGAAAAGTCTGCCTAATTCAGGCACCAAACCCATCCTTCCTACAGACAGTCCATGCCTCACCTCCCCACGCCAACATCCGTCCCCCCCCATTTCCCATCAGCCACAGGTAGGGGGCAGAGTACAAAATGGGATTTTGGTTTCACAGACGCGCGTATATAACCACTTTAAGCGAGTTGACTGAAAGACTGAAAAGCAGGATATGTCAATCTGGATGAGGGAGAAGCAAACAGAGACAACTGTTTTACCATGATCAGCTGGTGGTTGCTTTGTTTTGTCTGTGTTTGTGCTGATGAAATGTGTTCGTTTGGTTTACATATTGGCCCTTTAAGTGTACTTTCTAGAGTATAAAAAAGTGCACTTTGATATGATTTTCAAAACTTTGTCCCCTGTTGTTTCCTGGGTTCGCATCTGGACGGTTTCCCTATGTCGGTTTTCCCCAATTTAATATTTCTCTCAACCGTGGGAGATGACAAAAAATATATGACCATTCATTTAATTAATAATGTTGTCTTAACTGTGACGGTATGCGGATTGTGCAGGAACTTTTTAAAGTGATATCATGAAAAACTGTCCTAATCAAGTAGTAAGTTAATTTGCTTAGTGTTGGAGAATTTATTTTGAAGAGAATAATGGACCACTGCACCCTTTGGTTAGAATGGTCTCGGCTTTAACAATAGAATTATGTTTTTTGGGAAAATGTGATCTACTGTGTCGTGGCTCTATTAATGCATAGTAGTATAGTGCTGTGGCTCCCCCAAAACCATAATTCCCTCCTGGTTTTTGGTGTTGTCCAGCTACAGGACTACATTAAGTAACAATAAGGGAATTCACAAACAGAAAACTCACCCGAACTGTAGCGGAAAATACTCTTGAGCACTTTATCAATGGCATGGCCAGGCATCAAACGAGCACATTCAAAAATCCAAAATACACAGCACAGCAAATGTGGTCAACCCTTTTTTAATTAAAAAAATATTATCGTTTCCTGGGAAGATATTAGTGAAAATCTGGAAAAAACAGCCATTTTGTTCCTCTCTGAAGTGCCCGAAGTGAAAAGTTCCCAGACACCAGACTCCCTCATTTAATGGCTTTTTTTTTGGCGTATGTAGGTTTAGAAACTTTTACCACATTTAAGATAGACTCACTGAAAAGTCTTCAAACAAATTCAGGAAGCAAGCAACATCACAGCGAAAGCATATGACATGAGAAAAAAAAGCAAGCAATAATGTTGTAAAGCGATAAACAATAGAACTGTAAGTAAGACTGAAGTGTATAGTACTACAGATTAAATTTTGTATTGTATTTATTGTGTATACTGGAACACCTTTTTTTAAAAAAACTGTACATTTAGTCAAACTGGTAAATTAAACCTTGCTTCTTTTATGAAACAATCACAACTTTTGTTCTCTTTGTCATTTGACTTGTTTTTTTTTTTTTTTTTATCGCTGACAGCTTACTAAAGAGAGTTTATTTAACTTCATTGGTATATGTAATGTCTTTCTGGACAGTAGGGGGGGGCATTGCTAATAATCGGGTCTGAGTCAGAGAGGCGCACAAGAGCACAATATAGATGATCTGCCAAAAGTCTCTCAAAGGTGGTCTGTCATGCCAGTAACAAGAGTCATGTGAACATCTGCTCTGCAAACAGATCGTCTTAGATTCAAACAAAGCCAACAAAATCATAATGGAATACACCGCCCCATGGTGCAGCGTCCGCTGAAAGACAAGCCACCACCACACCCTCATGTTTGCAGGCAGTACTTTATGTAAATGAATGTCTCCTCCCTATAAAATGCTTGACTCCACCTTAATTGTTGATGAGTTCCCCCTCATTCTTGTCCCCACTTTGGTTTAAACCCAGTGTCATCACTCGCCTAAAACCAACCAGCCATGACAGGACTCTCCCTTGCTTCTGAGTCAGGCAGTGTGTTTGAAGAAGAGGTGCAGAGAGAAACCGTAGGCAGGGAAAGAGGCAGTACTTGTGTGCATGCCTTAGAGCTGATTTTGCTGGAAGAAGAGTGTCAGAAGCACAGGCAGATCAGATCAAGACCTCTCATCTGAAATACATGCAATAACTGAGACGAACAACATCACTTTTGAAACATTTTGACTTGGTGGTATTTGGGTGCCTTGGATAAGATGCTTCTTCTAAGGCACATGACTCACGTTTAGAAACAAACTCGGGGGGGCTATAGAAAAAGTAGTTAACCTAAGATTCAGCATTCTTCAGGTAAGACAACAAAATCTTGGACTTTTTTGGAGTGTACCTTTGCTTTGTGTCTTACACTTTAAAATCCCTTTCAGATTAAATGTTTCTTCAGATTAAAGTTCAGAATGGTGGATGCATAGCATCGATGAACTAAAAAAAAGTACTAAACAAGGGAGCCAATGCCTTTTGCTTTTCCTCTCGATTATTGGCACACATCAGTGTTCTCGTTTTGTACTTACTTCTGGAAATTAAACTGTAGCTTTAAGGCTTCTCCAAAAGAAGTCAACTGGTTCTGGTGTTGCAATTTGTGGTGAAGAATGCCACAAGGCATTTTCCACCTTCTGCTGCAACATGTGAGTTTTATATAAAGTCAAATCCCAACCATTATCCTTTTGCCAGACAGCTGTGCAAAAGTTTTAAAACTTTTATTGCAAACATTAGCTAGTCTGTTTTCAGTTGATAACAAAGGCTCTAAGGATGGCATCCTTAACATGAGAACATGCCTCACGGGAGGTGCATTACTTATGCATAACCTCCATTTTTGATTCAGAAGATAAATGCTCCTGATATGCATGATGCGTTAGTAGGGATGTGTTTATAGAATCCACTGTGAGCCAAATGCCATTAGTGGAATTACTGCTGGCAAATCCTGTCAAGATTTCAAGGGAACAACTATGCTGCTGAACATGCCTGTGTTTGATGCATTGCTGGTGTATTCAGCCCTTTACACACCGTAATCCTTCACTCATTTAACTTTCCACTGTAAGCCGCTGCTGGAAACACATGGCTCCACTCTTTTCAAATATACGGAAATAAGTAATTGGATGTGTGGTTTGTGGACCCAGAGTTCGGGTGGGTGTGTGTAAGTGTTTCAAAAATGAGCACCAACGTTTTCCAGGGACATGCATGGACAATGCACTCTACTTTCCCTCTAGGCTGAAAACGTCTATTAGATTCTTTATTTTGAAGGTAAATGGAAAAAGCTAGGCATTTTAATAGGAGCAAAGCCTGTTAACCAAGAAATAAATGAAATATACAGCTAAAACACCTATAGCGAATACTGTATAAAATAAACCCAGCAACTATTAAACCTTACATTTACCCTTTTTATATGTTTTTCAGGCAAAAAAGTCATTTACTAGAACAGAAGAAACCTGAGGGTTGAACTTTTATATAACATTGTATACTATTGCTTTATAACTCCAGCAAGCATCCCTTAAACACTGTAAACCTCCAAGGCAGAACACTTAGGTACATTATATAAATACTGTAAGCAAGAGTAAACAAGAGAGTTTTCACAGTCATCCCAGAGGACACGTAAACACAGTGCAAAACAGCCATAATTAACTGCAAAGGAAACACTGAAATACTCCCGCAAGTCGAAGAGGTCACGCTGGGGACGCAAGAATGTCAAGAAGGCCCCTGAGGTGATCAGGACAGTGACAGCGAGGGCCTCAAACAACTCTATCGAAAGAAACTCCTTCCCTGGAGCAGTACCCTACTGCTTCCATGACTTCCACTCACCGAGTCTCTGGAGGACGCCCGACTTTGACAACCAAACCCATGGTGCTAGTGGTTGGGCAGTACTCCACAGGAAAGACTACCTTCATCAAGGTAAGACTCTAAATAAGTCAGTTTACTGAGGGCTTTTCTGAGTCTAGGGCTTTAAGGGGTTTTAGAAAGTAACAGTATGTTTGACTGAAGCTAAAACTATGGTGTCTATGGCCCTGGATAGTGGTATTAGTCCATTGGTGGTTTAGGATCTTGGGAGCTCACTATGTGTGATGTCTATTTATCTTCTGTCTATCTAACATTGGTTTTGAACTCATCAGTATTAAATTCAAGGGTTGGTTTTAAGTCATTTACCAAATGGAACTACATTTAGCTGAACTTAAAACCAACTGGTCCTCAGTGTTTTGTTTGCTCTAGCAGATGACAGAATAAAAACCACACGGTTATTAAAAACGATCATGTCAACACTCTAAACCTTGGCTTTGTTCTGTCAACACAGGTATCTGCTGGAACGGAACAGGATGTCCCCTGGGAGTCGTATAGGGCCGGAGCCCACCACCGACTGCTTCACTGCTATCATGCACGGAGACATGGAGGGTAGGTCATTCCTGGAAAAACGCCCTCATAGTGGATCCCAACAAACCCCTTCCGCAATCTCAACCCCTTCGGAAACAAAAACTTTTCCTCAACAGGTGAATAGAGTCATACAGGCAGATGTTACACTGAGCTGCTATGTACGACATAACATGAGAAATGAGGGTGGTGTGTGTGGAAGAATGTGTCGACTGACCTGTCTCTGCGGTTCTTACCCATGGCATGCAGGGAAGATAACCAGAGAACCGAAACAGTGTGTGTAGTTTTCGCTATATGGAATTTCAAGCGTCTGTGTGCAAAATTCTAAGGTAGGAGGGGGGACTTTCCCTTATTTGTGGGAAAACTTGTTTGAAGGGAGAGAGATCACAAGAGAGGGCAATGAGCGCTAATGTACTTAGAGGAGCAGAACTGCAGTGTGTGATGATTTAGAGGCGTTAAAGTCCATCAGAGATTAAAGACTGGCCCTCGTTTCAAAGTTTGTCTTTAAATAATCAAATATTTATGAGTTTTACAGTTTATGAAGAAAGGATTTTTGCATTTTCTGAAGATAATGTGATTTCTGAAGATAGTGCTTTACCCTATGCTAGATTGAAATTGGGTGGTTGCCAGGGTATTGGTATGAGGTTGCCAAGGTGTTTTTAGCTTGATGCTATGCAGTTGCAAGCATGCTTTGTGTGATTTCTTACTAACATTATGATGTAGAAAAAAGAACCTCATGATTTAAGGTTTTAAAGGTGTCCCATCATTCATGTAGCACAAATTAAATGGACATACACCAAAGTTTAACAGATCTCAAGTTAATGTCATGTGGTGTAACAGCCTAAGTAAAAAAGTAATAACATATTTTCATTACACCTTAAAACATTTTTGGGGAATCACAAAACATGAACCACTTCACAATGTGCCTTGTTTTTTTTCATAAAAAGGTCAAATTATCTAATATTTTATGCTTGATATACAGTCATGAGGGTCTGCTGGGGTCTCATTGATGTGATTTCCTGATTTATGTTTTATTTTCTGCATGTTGGTCAAACCACATGGTTTTTTCAAATTTTAAAAAACAGTGAAGCAGTTTTGTTAAAACATTTAATATAGAAGTAAAAAAATGAAATATATATTGTGTCTATATTAAGAAAGAAATCCTCTAAACCCTCTGTATGAGCGCAATATTAATTTGGTGAAAGAAGTGGCAGATGGAGCAATGTCAGGTTTTAAAATACCAAAGCAGTAGCCAAACAGTGGGAGGAAAGTAAGCTGTAGTTCAAGTCCAGGGTCATCTGAATACCACAGTCCTCTCATTAACCTTGCCAAGAATGTTTCAACATAATTAGCTTGTAGTTGTCTGTCAACACTGGAGGAGGCACTGTGTTTGATTTCCAGGGAGTCTTAATCAGAGTACAGTATTGCTATGATCTCTTTGGGTGTAATTTTTTGCAAACATGTTTTGAGAACTTCTTTTCTCCTACTTCCATGCCCCAGAGACAGCAGTCCACTCGTTTTAAACTCATTTTAAAGCAGGAAGAGACCATGTTTTTCCTATGCCGGCCGCAGGTCATTAGTAGCAAGTATTGTTTGATTTTGGCAGTGCTGGTCATTTTCTCCTCAGGGAAAGCCCTGTTGTGTTTTCAAGCACCCACTTCCCCACAATGGATCGGCCTGGGAGGGGTGACGCTAGAAGTCTGCTTCTTAGATCACACACAACAAAAAGAGTTTCCTGAATGGTTTGATAATTGTGCTGTGCCCTTTTAAGGGAAACTCAAATCGCAAAATGTGGCGGACTCACGACTGCACCAACTTAAAACAGCAGGAAAAAAACGTAGACAAAACATGCATGCTGTTTTGACAAAAACATCAACATGACGTTTTTTCCTTGACTTACCCATTCAGTTGAACTTATGAAAGTTTGGGTTCCATCACTAAATGAAATACCAAAATCTGTGTATCTTCATCCCCGTCTCTGACAGATTCCCAGTGTGCTCAGATGCCCCACCGGTCCTGGAGAGCATCAGCATAACTTTGACCACCCCAGGCAAATTCTCTACCGATTTCTCTCCGCTACGCCGGCGAGCGAAGCAGAGAGTGAGTCGAGGGTAAGCATACTGGAAAAGTAGGGGGGAGTGGAGTTGGTTTGGAGGTATTTTATGCCAAATTTTAATCCATTTCCCATTTGAAATTTAACTTCATTTAATATGGTTTACAATGTCTCTTTAATTCTGTGTTGGAATTAGGTACTGGGAACTGGTCCATAAATGATAAAAAGATAATACTAGTCTGGAGACATGTTTCAGAGTAAACAGCAGATGATCAGGGTCTCTAGGCTCTCCCACAGAGAACATCATTGGGTAATCTTAGCTTACTTCAGTGTTGCACCTTTCTCCCTGGTCGATGTCTGCTTTTTCCTCACATATTTTCCATGCACAGAATGGGAAAATTGAGCCATTAAGGTGTGACAGGGAGAGGAAAGGGAAGGAATGTTTAATGCATGACATGTATTGGGGGATGTCGGGGAGGAGGTCTGGAAAAGACTCAACTGTCTTTTCTAGCATATAATGTTCACAAAAAAATTTGTACACAGTCATCTAGAAGATTGTTAAAGAGCTAAAAGGATTTCAAAATGTTAAATAGTTTCAATAGAGTAGCGGTTCTCAATTCCAGTCCTCGCGACCCCCTGCTTTGCACATTTTGCATGTCTCTTTTTGTTAACACACCTGATTCAGATAATCAGCTCGTTAGAAGTGAGATCCGTGCATGAACTGTGTTCCGATTGACATGGTCCCTACATGGTGTTCATTGCTCCCTAATCCCTAAGCAGCGGTAAATCTGGTAAAAGTTTAACCTCACTTTGGAGCATTCTCATTCACAGATTTTTTTGCGCTGTGCACACATTGAAAAGTGTGACAATCATATACCTCGGTATGAAATACAATTTAAATTCACGTCTCGCACACTTCAATGCACTTTGAATGGAACATATATGTTCACTTAGAACTGGAATCATGGGGTGGAATATCCTGTGCTGTCCACTTCGCAGGGCACTTACGTTCAAAATAGAAACAAATGTCTGAAGCCAATAAGAAGAGACACACAAAATGTGCAGAGCAGGGAACAGTCGCGAGGACTGGAATTGAGACCATCTGCAATAGAGCACAACAGCTGGGGTTCCAAAATTACAGTCCACAGAACAGGGGTAGCTCCATTCCTAATCCCAAAAAAACACCTGAACAGCTAATTAAGGTGTTCAGGATTGCTTAAAAAATTACAGGCAGGTGTTTTGGAGTAAGGCTGGAACTGAAGGGTGGTGCAGGAGGGTAGCCCTCCAGGAGTAAGGTTGGCTACCCAGTCACAAACCTTTTCAAGTCATGGGGGGGGGCCTACCATGAGCTCCAAGGTTATAAAGGGTTCTCCCAACCCTGCTTGTGGAAATCTACCCATCCTGCAGAGTTTAGTTCCAGACCTGTGTCCAAAAAACACATCTGCCAACAGTAATCAAGTATACCTAAACACCTTGATTAGCAGGTTCAGGTATGTTTGATTGGGGTTGGAGCTGAAGTCTGTAGGACAGTAGCAGAGATAGTGAGTGACTGACTGACGTGTAGCCAAGTATGGTATCCCATACTTTGAATTTGTGGTGTTTCACACTAGCTCACACACACAGCAGGTAGAGGAAAACACATACCCAAACCCTTACGAAAAAGAAGTTTATTCAGTGTGCGATTAGTATACTTATTTTAAACTAAAAAAATAGGAAAGTATACTTTTAGTTTACTTTTTATGTACTTCTCAGAAGGGGGCTTTATGTACTTCTTAAGATTATATACTTATAATGAGGGTGGAAGTATACTTGACTTATACTTCAAAAAGTCCAAATATACTTGAACGTTCTTAAGTATACTTAATAAAATAAACTTGACAGTATACTACTTTTTGGTAAGGGAAACCATTTTCCTCCTCCCAGTGCGGTGGGAAGCAACTGAGCATCAACCTTGCTCAAGGGCACCTCATTTGTGGGGTAATGAGATTGGAAGAGTGCTGGTCTTCACTCCCCTCGACCTACATTTATGGCCAGTACTGAGACTTGAACCCGTGACCTCGGGTTACAATGCCGATTCTCTAACCAGTAGCCACAACAGAATCCTGTTGTACAGCAATAGAATTCACAGACCAATGTGAGTTTTAAACTGAAAAAAAGAATCCCGCCATTAGAGAAGTCAATTTTTAAAATGGAACATGAGCGGTAACTGTTCTCTTTTGTTCAGTTTATTGACCGTGTTCTACATTTTGTAGGATATGACTTCCCAGCAGTTTTCTCCGCTGGTTTGCTGAACGTGTGGACCGGATCATCCTTCTCTTTGATGGCCCACAAGTTAGAGATCTCTGATGAATTCTCAGAGGCTATCGGGTGGCCCTCAAGGGGAATGAAGACAAACTTCTTGTGTTGTTGCTGAACAAGGCTGATATGGGTGACACCCAGCAGCTCATGCGGGTGGTATGGAGCTTTTAATGTGGTCTCTGGGGAAAGTGTTTTGGTACTCCTGAGGTTCTGAGAGTGTAACATTGGGTCCTTCTGGTCTGAACCTCTTATGGTGTCCGACAACCGCAAGCTGTTTGAGTTGGAGGAGGAAGATCTGTTTACTGATATCCAGAATCTGCCACGCAATGCAGCCCTACGCAAACTTAATGACTTGGTCAAGAGGGCACGTCTTGTGAGGGTAAGTCAATATATCAATAGTGACCTCTGTGATGTCAGAAGTTAAAACTGATCGAATGCAAAACGCTTAAAAGGTTTTCTCACCCGAGGGGGTTAGTCATCATTTACTTACCTGCATGTCATTTCAAACCTGTATGGCTTTCTTAGGTGGAACACAAATGCAGATATTTTTGAATAATATTTCAGTGTTTTGTGTCTATATACAATGAAAGTCAATAGGTCTACGTGTGCTTCACTCACAGGTGCCATGCCCCATATCATCAGCTACTTGAAAGCAAGAGATGCCGTCTGTCTTCAGGAAGGACAATAAGAAGAAAAAAACCTGATCTACCAAACCAACTCCCGGTTATCTTCTCCAAGATTCAGCTACAGCACCATATCTCCTCCTGGAGACTTCCCTGATTGTGCCAAAGATGCAGGTTAGTGCAACCACCTGGTCCTTGTTTTTGAGATTAAAAATAACCAATTTTCTTGCTTGACACAGTCTTTAATGACTTTTCTTAGGAGCAACTAATGGGCACATGACCTTCACCCAAGTTCAAAGCCCTGAAGCCAAACCTAGTGGCTATGCTGGGATGAGTTGTTGTCTGCCGACATTGCCAAACTCATGCCTCTTCGATTTAGGCGAGAGGAAGGAGACGAGAAATAGAGGCTGGAGGTCCAACTTGGGGTCCAAGGTGGGGCCTTCATGGGAACCCGTGCCGGACCCTTTGTGGAAGGTGACCCCCTTTGCCGAGACTGCAGGATGAAAATGGTGAAGTGGGTGAGGAAGATGAGGAATGGGTGGTGACAAAGGTCATACGAGGCAAGCCAAAGCGAACTCTCCGCTATGATGAGATCTTCTACAACCTAGCACCAAATGAAGGCAACACACCTCAAACTAAGTGGCACCAAAGCCAAAGATTGGATCGGAGGGTGATCGCGCACCACGGCGTATCCCAACTCTGTGCTGGGAACCCTCGCATCTGGAAGCTCTCGGATGTGGATCGTGACGGCATTCTTGCTGGATGACGAGGAAGATTTTGCCCTGGCCAGCCACCACCCTGATTGAATTGGTGAAAACTGGACGGTCATGGGCTGCCCCCTGAGCTGCCTGCAAGCGTCTCGTACCACCATCCAAACGTCGGCAAAAAAAGGCTCTGATGCTTAGACAATGCACCATACATGGCTTCCATTCCACTGATCCTTGTCCGCACTTCCTGCATGTTGTCCAGCTCCACAGCAGCTGCAGTGCATCTCCGTTCACTGTATTTTGGTGCCCCATTTTGTACTTTGGGTCATTTTGTAACATGCAATTTAATGTGTTAATTTGAATTCTTGGTTCAAATGCAACAAAATTTCAAAGATTCCCAGCTGGAAAGCCAAAAATAACACGGTGATTAACCAAAGGACTGGGTCTCAGTCATTTGAAAGGAATGTTGCATCTGTCCACCAGTCTTTTCCTGGGTGACGTTTAATATCATATGGGACATCACATCCAGAAAATGCTACACACATGTCTTATATAATGGCTCCTGAACTAAGGGATAGCAAAACAAACTCTTGTAGTTAAGACATTCATTTTCATCATTTATTTTTAGAAATCTGTAGACTTGTCTTTGCACACTTTTCCATGTGGCTTTTTAATGTAGTCAGCTAAATCAGAAATGTGAAGTCAAGCACACTGAAAAACTCAATCTCCTTTGACAGCAGACCCGAGGAGGCAAGTGAAAAACCTTTCTGAGACTTTGTTTTGGAACATGTAAATCAGTTTACTTGCATGTTGTTGTCTTTGCTTTTAAAAAAAATCAAAAAAGAGATAATCTTTACATGTGATCAGTTTTTTTTTTTTTTTTTAATGAGCTTTATTCATACTATGAACGAATAACACAAATATATATAAAAATCAGTGTCATATATGTTAAAGCAAAAAGAAAAAAAAGGTTTTATGGAGATTTCTTACTGACTACTGTAAACAGTTCCACTGTCTGCTTCAATTGACCAATGTTTTCACAGTAAAAATATATTGAGCTGAATAAAGATCCTTTGACTTGTACCTTTTTTTGGTTTGAAAAAAAAGACATTTTTTACAGAAGAAAAGAAGTGCACTGTAAAAAAAGCATAACAAACTGATATGTAAAATTTTTAGAAGAAGAAAACTATAAACCAACAATTTTACAACCAAACTAGCTAGCCCATAACGCGTTTGTTTTTTTTTTCTTTTCATTATTATTTAATTTAATGTTTGTGTATATGTAGTGTGTTTATTGCTAGAAAATAACAAACAAAATTCCAAAGTCAAAATATCATATTTCGCAAGATTTCATTTTACAGGGTTATGCAAACCTCACTCTCAAAATAAATAGAAAATTTTACTTATATAGTATTTAATTTAAATAAGTCCCTAGGTTGACGTTTAACATTTTTCTCCTTTTCACTGACTCTTCCTTGAGAAAATACAAAACAGACTTTTGAAAGTTTCAAAGTCTATTTGGTATCCTTTCTATGGAAAAAAGAGCCCTTTACAAATCTTGAATTTTTGGGAAATGCAGGGCAGAAAGGCTGTAGTCTTGTGCACACATATGCTGTACAGTTGCTCGGTGACAGGCCAGGCTAACAGTAAACAGTGAGTCACAGATCTCCCTGCCAAAATCCCATACCACCATTTTCCATCTTCCAGCACAACCACCCGTTCCTCTCTTCGCTTATACTTTCCAGCTCTCCATCATTCCAGAGGCTGTTATAACTTTTCTCACATCTTACTCAATGCCTGAGTTGTTCCTCTTCTCTCATACAACCTCACAACCTGTGAAAGCATTGTGTGTATGTGTGTGTGTAACCCTTCAGGTTTGTGAAGGAAAGAGAGGAAGGGTATCTCCCTGTTTCTTTCCTCAATCAATTTTAGTGGGAAAGAAACACAAACGAGAAACAGGGGTAATCCACCCATCGCATCTCCATTTTTAGCTGGTTTACAGTGTGACTCAGTGGTGAAGAATGTGGTGGGATGGGCTTGAAGGATTTATAAATATCTATTTTCCTCCTCGCGTCCGTTAAGTTTCCTAAAGTCCCGTTTCAGGCTTTTCGACGCCATCTCTTAATGAAAAAACGTTTAACATCCCCCTATTTGGACTTTTTTTTCTTCAGGGCTGGTTTCAATCCTGAACCCTGCGAGTTTGTATGCGTGTGTGGTGACAGAGGCTGTGTTTTTTGTGAACATACTGGCATTGAGATCCACCTCATAAATTGAGCAAGTTAACATAAATCATTATAATCATCTGCAGTTTACACTGAAACTCCTAACAATTCCCTTAAACAAAACAGTGTAGTTAAAAGTATTTTTTTTTAAAAGATGTGCATATTGCCTATTAAAATATTATATTAATAAATACACTGAAACAGAGAAAATACATGTTTTTAAGTCACTGTGCCAGCATAACAATATTCCCCTTTAGTACGTAATGGAATGAAATTTTTAGTCTCTAAAAATCTAAAATGTAGTCTCTCTTATGTGAAAACTATGAGACTTTCGTCTTTTAAACAAAAAAAAGGAAAAAAAAGAGTTTACGTAAAAAGCACCAAACACATTGGCAGTCTCCTGACTACATCGCAACCATAGAGACAAGAAAAACATGCACAATATTTTGTACATGTTGTGGACACCCGCCTCCATGCCTGGTCCCGGGGATTCCCTCTCACACACCAACTAGCACACAGGGGTCTGCATGTTCGTCACGTGCCTACATGGGGAATTCCTCACAAAGATGCCCTTCCATCTGCATGCTAGCCCGGGTTACGTGTTACTGTACACTAGCAAAGCGCATCCCTTGGGTGGACATTTACAGAGGTTGCCACTACCTCGAGCTCGGAAGAATAGCAAGTAGGAAATGCATGCGGCTTGTAAAAGCATAAACAACTTTCAATCTAGAGAAAAAGTAACATTCTTTTTTTTTCTTTTCCAATTAAAAACAATTCAGCACCATTTATCATATACTTTCAAAAGTTGTTTTAGCCCTTATAAAGCCTACCGTATAATTATTTGATACATTGAATTTCTAAAGCCTCTAAATGATTTAACATGATCAAAACTTCGTTAAAAATCATGCTTTCTTCCCTCTGATTATTCACACTTTTTAAGTAAGTAAAAGGTCTTTTAGTATAAATTCTAAAAACTATTCACCTTTAGGTTGTGTTACATGTGGGCTTGTGTTTCTGTTAAAATCAGTTTTTTTTTTTTAATAAAGTACACATAAAAATAAGTTTTTATACTACTAGTCATTCAAAATGAACACTTACTAGGGAATGATACAACTTAGGTTTACTTAATTATCCACATAGATCATTTTTTAGAAAAATAATGTTCAAAATGATGGAGTATCCCAATAGCCTAATAAACATCAGCCAATTGAGGAATGTTTAATTGTACAGCTGTATTTGTTGAATCACATTGTAACTATCGATGTTTTTGCGCCCCTTACACTTTTCAGTGATAGGTTGCAGCAAAGGATGAGTTGAGCAATGCGCTGCGTCAACTTTAATAAACAATCAAATAACACAAGTTGCGTCCTTAAGCCATAACAAGTCCAACTGAGGAGAGGGAGGGAGTGGGTTCTGGATGTGGAGGATGTGGAGTTGGAGAAGAGCGTGACCGTGGAGGTATTGGCAGAGAGAAAAGCCATGGAGGAGATGATGGAGGGAGGAGCCAGGGAGGAGACAGAGGGAGGAGCCAAGGAGTCGCTCAGAGAAGTGCCAAGACCAAGGCTCATTGTGGAACCGATGGAGGGAGAAGCCAGGACTGGTGGAGACCCATGCGGAGCTGAGAATACAAAGACCCAAGGTGACACAGGAGGCTTGGAGGGCCAAGGTGGAACCAGAGGCTTGCGGGACCGAGGTGGACACAGGGGCTCGGCAGACCGGGGCTGAGCTGATGGAGAGAAGTAGGAGACCAGAGGAGCCAGAGGGTTGGAGTAAACGACTGCACAGCCAGGGTCTGGAAGAACATGGTGCACGGCTGGATGATTGACTGTCCAAGCTGAGTCCCAGAGGGGACCAGGGAGCCCAGTGGAGTCCAAGGATTAACAGACACCAGTGGAGCTGAGGGATCATGGAGCCAAGGGGAGCCAAAGGGTCAGCCCTCAGATGGCCCAAGCATGGGCTGCTAGTTTAAGCAGGTTTGAGCTGGTTTAAGCTGGTCCTTAGCTGGTCATGTGCTGGTCCCTGAGCGCACTAGACTCCTGCTTTAGGACCAGCACATGACCAACTCATAGCCATTTGGGGCTATGGACCCGCTTAAACCACCAGCCATCGTTCAAAACATACCTAACCAGCATATTGCTTGTTTTTTTTTCAACAAGGTTGGCACTGGCCCTGGGTTTGTGGGCGGAAATGTGTGAAAAGTGGGGAAGCATTAGTGAGGAATTCCGAGGCAGGTGGGTCACTGAAATGATGATGGGCAATGGCAAGATGATGCAAGTGGGAAGGGGTAGGCTGTGTGGCTGAGTGTCCTCCTCTACCATCTCAGCAACTGTGAATGGCGAGCCACTTAGTCAAACAGCAAGTCTTATGTATTGTGCCAGAGAACAGGTGGTAGCTCCCGCTGGCAGCATTTGGCAAGGAAAGAAATGGTCATCCCAGCCCTCCCCAAACCATGTCTTCAAGGTTCTGGTTATTTCCAGGACATTGATGGCAGAGCTTAAAGTACCCCTATTATGCAATTGTAAAGGTTCCTAATGTTGTTTTGGGGAGGCTCCTACAACAGGTCTACATGCATGCATGTTTTCCCCTCATAATATACATTTAATTTCACCACATTTCTCAACGATTTGTAAAAAGCAGTTCTAAGATTCAGGGTCTCCCTAAGGATCTAAGGATCTAAAGGATCCAGTCTCTCAGGATCTAAATGCAGCAGTCAACTTTAATAAACAATGAATCAGAATAATAAACTCTCAGGAGATCAAGATAATGCTCAGGCAAATCACAGCCACTGTAATCCAACGTGAACAGACAACCAAGAACACAAACTGAGAAGTAATGAGTCACAATGGAAACAAATTTAACTAAAACAAAAAAAAAACGAACAAGAAGCACTCAGGCAAAACAGGGAATAGGGAAAAGAATTAAAACAGAACCTTAAAACTAAACAAACAATTACAACTACAGCACTTTGATCATAAAACTAAGCATATAATTACTTAATCAATCATTAATGTGAGGTATAGTGTGACAACTGATATTTACATGCATTTATATTATTATATTATATTTACTCTATAACATCTTCTATATACACTCCTGTATTACAAGCTATCAGAGTTTCACCTTAACTTTTTGTCCAAGAAATCTCAACTGCAACCAAATTTTGCTCCAAATAAAACGTAGAAAACCTCCATATTCTCACTTTTATACTATATGAGCCATAAAAAGCCTGATGTATCACAAATACAAAACATAAAATGCATATGCAAACTTTAAAAATAATAATATAAATATTTTGTTTGAAGATTTGAACTGTTTCATTTTCAGATTTTTTCTGACTATTCTTTTTTAAGTCAGGCTTTTACTGTAAACTTTTAGTTGTTTTGGATAAAAGTCAAATTAATATATAAAACGAAGTTTATTTTTGTATCAGTGTATTTCAAAAATATATATTCTGGTTTTTTATACAAATATATCTATATGATATTATTTTTTTAGTAATTGCTTTGTTCTTGTTTTTCTTTACATGTATTTTTTATTTTTGGCCAAGCTCAACTCAACTTTTATTTTGAAAGGAGGCGGCAGACGGACATGTTGGAAGTTTCCGCGGAGATGTGTTGATGTGGCTGGATTCCAGAGTCTGGCGGCTAAAGTTAAACTGTAAACAATATTCATGGATAACTCCGGGAAAGAAAAAAGAGGGCCATGGCCCTCATGGCTGAAGCCGAGAAGAAAGTGAAATCCTCGCAGTCGTTCTTTGGCTCTCTGTTTGGGTAAGTTTTATAACTTTTAACTTTTTCTGCTGACAAGCCAACCCGGGTAAGCAGATAGCTAGCATGCTAGTCAGTTAGCTGTCATACACAAACTTCATATAAGTGATTATCATGGTGGGGAAAAAGGGGTCTAAAAAATAAATTTCTCCTGCCAGATTGAGATCGTTTGGATGTGGAGGTTGAACCAGATTGACATCTAAATGTCTGTAAGTTTGGTTTTTTTCCAGATGTGAGTTCGTATTACAGTCGGAGCAACGACTAATTGTAATAAACCTCAATATTGTCATCACAGATATCGTGGTCTGTATAAATCTATACTTCATTTGTATGCTGTTAAGGTTGAGATCTAGTCACGTGACCTGGCGTAATGCTTCCATAAAGCTGATGATGTAACGTTAACTGTAAGAGTCAGCTGACATTAACCTGCGTGTTTCGTAAAACAAGTTTACCAAATAAGCCAGGTTTTCAGGTAAGCCAGGCTTTTTTCACTTGATTTGGTTTCATAAAGCAAAATTACCATAGCTCGAGCTCAGTCACTGTGGCAGCTTATGCTGGAAAACTAACCCGGTCTGACTTATTTATTTATTTATTTATTATTATTATTTTTTTTAAGTTTATTTATTTATTATTATTTTTTTTTTTAAATGTTTTTAACACATTTTTAAAATTGCCCTTTAAAGCATTTAAAACACTAAATTAAAAGTTAAAAGCACTGAATTAAAATGAACATAAATAATAGAAATGCATTTTAACTGATGAGAGGGACACACTTATCACACTTTAACTTTAAACTTTAAAAAAACATGATTATTCTTATGGATTGAAACTAAAGTGCTTCAGCCCAGGATAACGAATAGGAAATGGGATTACCAAAATGGGACTGCTCGTCTTTGACCCATATACATGGACACTTTATAACCTACTAAGTGTTAGGGAATGTGATTAGGTTTAGGAATCATCATCATATTTTGTGTGTTTATTTTATAATATTTTTTTACTAGGGGCTCTTCAAAGATGGAGGATGCGTGTGACTTGTATGGAAGGGCAGCAACATGTTCAAGATGGCCAAGAACTGGAGTGGTAAAGACATACACTCATCTTAAATCAATATAGTAAAAATCAATATACAAATCTACTTGTTATTTTGTCCTCTTATTTTAAATGTGTGAATGGAACAAAATGCTCTTCATTTCTAAACGAGAAAGAATTTTTAGTTGCTGCTTGCAGGCTGTGCATGTCTGTTGCACATTATATTTGTATTGTGATATTTATCGTAATATTTGCATTATGTTGTATGTGTTTTGTTAGCTTCAGGAAACGCGTTCTCCCAGGCGGCGCTCCTGCACCTGCAGATGCAGAGTAAACATGACGCAGCCACGAACTTCATCGATGCTGGCAATGCCTTTAAAAAATCAGACCCTCAAGGTATTCATCCGAATTTCATAAAATGATTTTATATTTCTCAGCATCCAGTTGCTATTAGCAATGTGTTGTAAATTAGGGGGAAATTTTTCAGTTGTCTGTCATCCTCTCCACAGAGGCCATGAACTGCTTGAACAGGGCCATCGAGATCTATACAGACATGGTAAGAGTCTTTCTTACATCTCTGGGGCTGTAGATGGTGTCTGAAATAAAGGTAGAGGCTGCTTTTGTGGTGCAGAATCATTTTAACACTTTTCATCTGTTTTATCTTTTTGCGGTGGAACTTGTTTTGGAAATAGTTCACATATCCAAAGCAAGTGTTAAAATTGAAAAATTATTGCAAATTACTTGATGCATCACTGGAGGGCAGTCTAACACAATGCATGTGGTTTAGTGTGCACTAACCAGGGGCTGTATTCACAAAAAAAGTTGCTCCTAATGCTGAAATTTAGGAGCATCTCATAAAATGGTATTCACAAAAAAAGTTGCTCCTATAAGCGAGTAATAATTCACAAAGTTGTAAGTAGCTCCTAATCCTAGGACAGCTGAGAAGTCCTCCTCATTTTTACAATCTATGTTGCAATCAATAAAATTTATTGGACCTATTACAATGACATCAACTTTTACAATGGTATCACCTGAATTATGAAAAGTGTTCCCTGGTTCTCTCTTCTTGTAAATTCAAAGATGTGGAGTTTATTACCACTCCATTTGGTTTATCAAAAAACATCAGGTAAATCAACAGGGGATTTTTACACGAGTGATGGGAAAAAAAACACTGACATTCTGGATTCAGACAGCATTACAATCACCAACTAAAACCCTGAAAATGTTGAAAATACCTAACATAACCATGAGAGAAACAATTCCTGTTCGAATACGGCTATAATATACAGAGCTATCGCAAAAACAGAAGTTCAAAGACAAAATTCTCAAAATGGTTTTTGCGCTTGTTTCTGTGGAAGTCCATAGAGCCATTTTGCAGTGCTATGCACATTATTGTAAATTTTCATGTATGTGATTCAGCTTTTATTGTTCAGGTCAATCAGGGTTGGGCAAAGATGCATCAAAATGTATTTTAAAATAAAATACAAAATACCTTAATTTTAAGTGTGTCAAATTAAGCTATAAAATACAGCAGCCACACCACGTATCAAAATAAAGTATGTTAATTTTAGGTGTAAAATACAGCAGCCACACCACAAAACAAGGGAACATGAAATTTCTTCGCAAGCCTTCCATCAAAGCCGTGTTTCACCGCTGGAACTTTACCCAGGAACTAGGGACTTTGGGCTGGTACTCGGTGTACCCCAGGAACTAAATAAAGTTCCAGGTAAAAAAATACCCCTCAGAAAGTCCCTGCTGGCGAGGTAGTACCGGAACTTTTGGGGGCGGGACTTGGGCGCTAAACATACTGATTGGTTTGATTCAATTCACGCATTGATTGTGATTTCAACTACCATTTATTCTGATCCTTTTTCAAAGATATTACTGTTACTATGTCATGAAAACATAGTTTTAAAAGTATTTCAGGGTGATAATGTAGTGGGTTTTTAAAACTCAAATCTGCGGTTTATTTATAAAGACAGCACCTATGTTAAAATGTGGGCGGGAGCTCAGTGCTCATGTACCCGCCGAGAGCAGTCTCGACTCGGCTAGTCCTTCTGAGCTTTGCCGCTGGCTCTGATGTCTCTTTAGTGGTTAGGCATAAAATATAATTGTTTTGGGTAAATCAACAGGTAATCTTGGGGGGGGGGTCTTTATTCCAGTTAATCAATACTTAATATGTTAAAATGAAAATAAAAAAGAGGCATCCTGTTTGATATAATATTTAGTTTCAATTGTAATGTAGGCTATATATACACATTTCCCTGAACTACACTTCTGCAGCTATCAATATGTTTAAATGAAAACGAACCCTCCCACGAAAGGAGGCAGTGGTGTTTATATTTAGTCTTATAGTAAATATACAGTGAGGAAAATTGCAGTAGCCAAGGAGAGCTGACTGATGTTATCAAAGTACGCTGCTTTTTGCAGAATTACCGAACTTGTCATCGCATCCACAGGAGATCACACTCCTGAGTCGAACTCGCAAAGTCTGAACTACCGAGGATGCAAGTCCGAAATTTGCGTACTTTGTATTGAGAAACGCATGCAGACCTACGTCACCAGACTATTTGTCTAATCTTCACGGTACTTTTGACCGCGGAGGAAATGCAGAAAACAACAGGTCTGGGATGAAAAAAGTTCCTGGGGAAACAAGTTCCTGGTACAACTGGTTCCGGGTAATTTTTGGGTGAAAACGAGGCACAAATGGCCTGTTGATCTATCCCTTCACCAATACACTCAATACACTCAATACACTTGATTACGTAAACAATGTTCTGGATAGCAAAAGCTTTTCTCTGCCCGAGTCATGCAATAAATCTGACATGCAACCAATTACAGATCAAATATCACATATCCCAGTGTTCTCCCAAATGAAGGTTAGTTTTTAAAGTAACCAACAGTTTTAATGTTTTAACAGTTTTGCGAATGACTCATTATTGTCCTAATATACAGTAGTAACTTGGTGTTTGGTAATGAAGGACCTACTTTGCATCAGCACAACACTGACACAATGACAAACAAGTCATTCATAAGAAGAAACTGTATTCATAGCAACTAGTTTCTAACTAATTAATAATTTGATTGTTAATCATAAATATAATAATATGTGTCAAGCATCTATTCATGCAATGGTATGCAAAATCATGATCCTACTAAACAGCTAGGGTGCAATATTCAGCAATCAAATATTTATCAATCACTGGACACCTATTTGGAAGTTGAAAACAAACATTTTAGCATTACAACAATTATTAAATGATCATTATGGTTTGATTTTTAAAATGTAGCCAGAAACATAATCAGAAAGTAGCAAGAGAACTTGTCAAGGAGTATTAACCCAACTCCAACCACTGAATCTATAGAGGACACATACATATGCACACTTTTAATAAGTGCAATTGCACCAAGCACATCACATTCAATTACTCATTAATCCATGCTTCCTTTTCCACTACCAACGTTCCAATAATTCCTGCCCACTGAAAGCTGTACAGATATATTTTTGCTTACCCCAGCAGGCCTATATATGTTAATGATTTAGCAAAAGCCCTAACGAGCAGTTATTTGACAAGCTAGTTAAAGAACAAACCACTACCAGTTAACTATTAAAAACCGACTGGCTAACGCTATTTCCCCCTTGTCAGTGCTCTTTTATTCTTTCATGTTAACTGAAGACAAATCTGAATGATGCACTATTTGAACTTTAATCAACATGTTAATTTGTCCATGACATCCTCGCCTTATCTTATTCCAGAAAAGTCGCTCACCCCCATGCTTGAATAGAGTTGGGGTTGGGGAGAGGGGGTGTGTCTGAACTAAATCAGCACCCTGATAAAGAGGTTGACTGGCACAAAAGTATTTTATGTATTTTGAAATGACAAAAACACTAATCTTAAATGTTTTTAAATACAAATTATATTTGATTGTTGCCAAAGGCTTTTAAAATACAAAATAGTATCCTTGTTTTTCAAATATGTAGTTTAAATACATGTATATCTGAAATACTGCTCACCCTGAGGTCAATCATATATTCATGTGGGATAACAATCAATCTGAAGGAGGAAAGCATAACTTATTAATATTTCTTTCGATGGTTAAATGGATTTCCCGTTACCGGGACAAGCGGGGGAATGAGCTCTGCATGAGTGTCAGTGTTGTTTAAAGGTCAAATAATTTCCTTGTTTACAAACCTAACTTCATTTTAGAATGAATCAGTGTTTTTTAACGATTGGTCTACTAATTCGCTTTTTAAGGGATACTCCACCCCAAAATGAAACTTTTGTCATTAATCACTTACCCCCATTTCGTTCCAAACCAGTAAAAGCTTTGTTCATCTTCTGAACACAATTTAAGATATTTTGAATGAAAACTGGGAGGCTTGTGACTTTCCCATTGACTGTCAAGTAAAATACACTGTCATGGTCTAGAAAAGTATGAAAGACATCGTCAGAATAGCCCCATCTGCCATCAGTGATTCAACCGTAACGTTATGAAGTGACCAATAAGTCACTAGACTCACTCATTGACTTACCGCCACCTACTGGCGGGGTTAGTATTTTTAAAAGTATGTATTTCCCCGCAACATTTCCATTTTGTATATTCAAAATAGCATTTAAAACATTCATCTCATAACATTAATGCAGTTGTAGTTGTGCAATGTCAAAATTAATTTGTTTGATAACAGCCTTTGTGTAATTGAGTCTATTGATCAATTGTAAGAGTTTGACATGAAATATGATGCATACCTTAAAAAAATACATTTTAAAAAATGGCCTTTATAAAAGTAAATAACATCCTGAGGTTAATATCAAAAATATGCAGATAAATGTAAAAGCCGACAGAACACAGATAAAATATTGCTTCAGAATAAATTGTTTACACCACCAGAAATCTTGGTTTCAATCACAAAATCCTTCCAGTGCACTGTAATGTTCGCTCCCTGAAAAAATCCCACCAATGCACCGCATAAACTAGGGAGCATCGCCACTCACTATGCTCCCTACCAGAAATAATGCCATATTTCTGAAGCGTGAAACATAAAGTCAACTCGAAAAATATAACACTCTGTAGAAGATTTGAAAAGACACAAAACTGATTTTTAGTATATTTCAACATAAAACACACATTGCTAGACGGGTAATGAACACATATAATTAACATTTATAATTAATATTCGGCTGAAATGTTGTAAGAACATGTAACAGAATGATGCGTTTAAGAGAATAAAAAATAAAAATAGATTGGTCCTGCCTGTTGGTTTATTAATTCCATTGATGATGTTCTACTATGTTGTCCGTTGACATTGTACGTAAAACGTGCAGTGAGTCAGGGAACTTAAAAGCGACCGAAATCACGTAATTATTATTATTATTATTATTATTATTTTACATTTAACAAATTAAATATTACATTATACGTATGTAAAATAATGTGATTTCCATCAGAGGTTTGGTCTTAAATTTCATATAGGTGGTATTAAAAAGGTCTTTAAAAGTCTTAAATCTAACTTGTTCATATCTGTAGACACCCTGATTAAGTCCTTGAATTTGAGGGTATTGACCTGGAAAGTCCTTGAATTTAATTTTAAAGTATCTGTGTGAACCCTGTAACTAGTCACTTCCTGAGCCATTATGAAAGACATTGTTGCATTGTTGTTGTATATTGATGCTGGTTGTTTTGTGTGTCTCATCTTGTAGGGTCGATTTACAATCGCAGCAAAACACCACGTCACCATTGCTGAAATTTATGAGACCGAACTGGTGGACATTGACAAGGTCAGATTTCTTTTGTCACAATGATTGATTATTTTCTATTGTAAAACAGGGGTTTTCAAACCTGTCCAGGAGGACCCTGCCCTGTACATTCTGTATGTCTCCCTTATCAGACACACCCAATTTAGTTCTTGCAGTCTCTATTAATGAGCTGATGAGTTGAATCAGGTGTGATTGATGAGGGAGACATACAAAATGTGCAGGGCTGGGGGTCTTCCAGGACAGATTTGAAAACCCTGACCTATCATTTTTATTCCATAATTTAATCAAAGTACTTTATAACCTTTTCCTTAGGCCTAGCTCACTTTGAACAGGCAGCAGACTATTATAAAGGGCGAGGAGTCCACAGGTACGATGGTTTTAAAGCTGTTTTTACTCCTAGTGTTCAAGACTTATCAATCCTAAATGATGATACAGAAACGACCAGTAGAAATCAGGTCTTCTCCTGTGAATGGTTTTGATTACAATATCAGTACGTAATGCATAGCAAGCATGTTTGCTGAAGGCAAAGACCTTTGCCCCCCTCTCACATTTTCACATTTACCGTACCACACACTGAGATATACTGCCTTGCAGCAGCATAATTGACACATGACCCTATTATTCATTATCACATGATCTTTTTGGAGTGGAGTTACTTTCCTTAATCATACCTGAGTAATGACCTAGAACAGTTTCTAATCTGTCTGTTCTTCTCTGATGTCAAAGCTCTGCCAACAAATGCCTGCTCAAAGTTGCCACCTACGCAGCTCAACTGGAGCAGTACCCTAAAGCCATTGAGATCTATGAACAGGTAAACAAAACTATGTCAGTCTGGTTTCAGTACACTTGATCGCCTAGGAGGTCCCATATGAAGGTCATCAGTGTTTAAACAGAAATATTTTTCCTCCATGTGTAGCAAACATTAATTTGGAAATGTAGATAATGGTAGCTGTTATGAGTGAACATACACTTCTTTTTTTTTTTTTTTTTTTTGCACATGGAAAGAGTTTGATTTTTTTAGCAAGGCAATCAGCTATTTTTTTAATGAATTTCAGTAGAGGAAAAGGCTGAACTCGTGAAAGAAATATAAGCTTAAATAGAATCTTTAACCTATCAGGCATTTTCTCTGTCGGGTCAAATATCAGTCACTTTCAGTCAAGTGCAGTCGCTTGAACACCAAAAGTTGCATATAACTTTTTATTTATTTATTTATTGCACATGAAAAGATTTGGTTGTTTCTTTTTTGTGTTGGTGGGATTCCAGGTCGCAACACATGCAATGGACAGTACTCTGTTGAAATACAGTGCAAAGGACTATTTCTTTAAGGCAGCTCTCTGTCACTTCTGTGTGGACATGCTGAATGCTAAGGTATGAAACCTGCCACAAGAACCACATCTTTAAACATGCTGATGGGAAAACAGCTGTCGTTTGCAGTTCCCTTTCATATTCCTTGTCCTTGATGTCTCCCTTCTAGCTTGCCGTCCAGAAGTATTGAGGAAATGTTTTCCAGCCTTTTCAGATTCACGTGAATGCAAATTTGGTCAAGTTAGCTGGATCTCAGCATCAAAAAATGACCACAATAAAATGACCACAACTTAATGTGTTTCTTTATTTTGAAAATGTCATTACGCTTATCCTGATGATTGAACAAACACCCCTAAAACCTAAGTTTTTTTATTTAAATAACTGTAATACATTTTTTTTAACTTAAACTTCTTCTTTTGTAATCATTAGTTATTCCTATTTATGAATTTGTTTTCGTTCATTAATTTTTTCTTATGTTTTTAATTTATTTTAAAGTATCCATACAACTTTAATATGGCTGATCAAAGTTTTTTATATAGTGTAAAGTAGTAATTTTTGATCCTAAGTCATTGAGGGTGCTGTATTTTTAGCTTGTAAAAACATGCTATTTTCCGCAATTTTGAGGTGAATCATTAATTGACAAAGCAAACCAGTTTTGTATACCTTGTCCTGATGGCATGCTTCTAGATGTAATTTTGAATTCAGTGATATGAAAGTGCAATGATGATACCTGCTGAGAGAGTTTATTCTCATTTGTCTAAAATAATAATGCCAGTAAAGTGAAAGAATTGTGAATAGACCATTCTGTATGTGGGATGTGTTGGGTACCAGCAACACACTGTGGTTCTGACGGACGGATGATTGGATGAATTATGTGCTTAAAATGTCTCTTTTTTTCATTTTTTAACAGAAACTTTTAGATGCCTTTGAGGAACAGAACTTGGATGCATATACTGATGCGTGTAAGACAATGCACTTGCTTGCCCTGTCTGTTGCTTATTGAAACAATTTTCATATCACTAGAAGCATTGTTTCACCATAGCTTCCTAGTTTCACTAAAAACGAGTTAAGCTACCCACATGACATGCCTGTCAATGGCTGTCACATCAGTTCAGAGACACAATAGCAGGGCTCTTCATCATTTCCACTGTTCTTTCTCTCTCTATCTTTCAGGTAAAAGAGTATGACACCATCTCACGACTGGATCAGTGGCTCACCACCATGCTGCTTTCGTATCAAGAAATCCTTACAAGATGATGAAAGTGACCTTCGCTAAGATCCTCTTCTGCTCCCTTTTGCCACTTGCTCTGCCTCGTGCCTTTAACACCGTGACTTCAGATGTAACATTGATGGTCGGTTATTGCCATCTCGCTCTTTTACTACCAACTCAACTCTCAGTGCCTTAATTTGCTTTATTTATCTCTCTATGATATGGCTCGTTCGTCCACACCTCAGAGAACACTAAAGAAAGGAAGGCTGGTTGTTTAAATGGGATTTGAGGGAGTGTTGCTTGAGAGCTGAAACCAGCTGCAGTAATATTATAGGGTGCTGTGCACACCAAGCTTCAGAAATGCCTTGTGCTCGGGCTGACACAGAGCACCCATATTACTGAGCTCAAAAAGCCTTTGTTCATTCTGTTCAATTCTTTATTAGTGGCATATGTATTTTTATTCTCATCAGAAATACCATACCTTGTATTCTGTGCGCCTGTTTTTTTTTTTTTGCTGATTCCTGCATAGGCTAAACTTGAAAAATGATTTGAAATTCTCTACCAGTTTGTTGTTGTTTTTTTTTTTTTTTTTTTTTTTTTTTATTTTTGAGATATGGTGGTGAAAGATAGTAAAAGAAGGACTGTACAGTGTGATTTTTTAGTGTGACTTTTTTTTTTTTTTTATTGACTCCCCAAAAAGGGGGATGGAGTGTTGGCATCTTTCTTGCAATAGGTTAAAATCATTTTTAATTATATATTACAGTTAGTATTGCTATGAATTAATTGTCCCATTAATTAATGCTATGAATTATTTATAAAGCTAACAAAACAGAAGTTAGGCTTTTTCATATTTTCATATTTGAAGAATATGAACAATGAAAGTTTTTTTTCTTGGTTAAATAAAGGACTAAAACCAAATCCTACATTGGTTTGAGCTTTACAAGGCACTGTAATAGAGATATTGCGAGAATACAAATATCTTGGTTTTATGTTTGATTAAGCTTAATCTTTTAAATCTTATGTAAATCAATTACAGTCTAAACACAAGTTAAAGCTGTTTTTTTTATTATAGAAATAAGGCCTACTTTTTCATTTGAGGCAAAAAAAAAAATGGAGTTCTGTAAAAAGGACGTTTGTTTCTTGTCTTGAGTTCTTGATTATGTGAGAGGCCAGCTATTAAGATTTTGCACCTGCTAGCTTTTTAATGTTCTTTAGACACGCTCTGTCATGGGTGCACGTGTCGGGTTCATAGGTTCACATTTTCAGAGCTCATTGTGAGCTGTATAAGGCGTGTTGGTCCTCATTATTAACATGCAGACTTGAAGCATTGGTACTTGTTTAATTATAAATCCATTTAGTGTCTATTGTCATCATATCTTTGTTCTCTTACTCTACAGCAAATTGTTGATGCATGCTCTTTACATTCAGATAAGTTGTACACCCTTTAAATTCCACTTATAAAAACTAAATTAGAGAAACAAACTTTTTGTTATTATGCACCTAGTAATTAAAATACTTTAAAAAGATAAACAAAGTATTTCCTGGTAAATACCTTGTGTGAATTTCAGATATTTTAAATATGTATTTGCATGGTGTTTGTTGATTTGTAACATTTAAAAAAAATATGTATATATTAAAAATTAATTATATAGCTGCTCATATTG
This sequence comes from Cyprinus carpio, assembly GCF_018340385.1. Lineage (NCBI taxonomy): Eukaryota > Metazoa > Chordata > Actinopteri > Cypriniformes > Cyprinidae > Cyprinus > Cyprinus carpio. The sequence continues at coordinate 105,747 of NW_024879155.1, read as the reverse complement.
GCCAGGGTTGCATTTCCCAAAAGCTTTGTAAGCCTAAGAAGTTCATAAAAACGATCGTACGACTGATCTTAAATAAATTTACAGTCTCTCTTTCCCAAAAGCATCGTAACTTTAAGTAGCACTTGAAAATCATCGTAGATCTACGAGTGCTCTTGGAGTAATCTCTAAAGCTCTAACAGGCATCGTAAGAGAAACAGATTTCTGCGCGTCACCCTGCAGATGTTTACACCTTTAACTTTATTCAGTGCAATGTGATTATAATATAAGGATTTTGTTTGGACATTTATTTGTACACTTTATAAACTTTTTTTTTTTTTTTTTTTTTTTTTTTTTTATAAATGAAATAATTAAAAAGGGGCAGAAAAAAATAGTAATACACATTTAAATTAAATGACTGAACAAAAAACATGTATAAAATATGTAGGAAATATGCTTCAAAGACTGGGGGAAAACTGTCAATGACTTGTGACGATGAAATCCTCTCTCTCTATATAAAGTATATTATATAGTATTATGTAAAGTATAATATTATACACTATAATATAGTTAATATAATATAATATAATAGTTATTATATCCAAATTGTCTGGAATGTAGCATTAGGTTAACATTTCAATGAACGAGCGTGTACTACAATTACGAGTAGGGATGTAAAGATTCACTCAACTTCACGATTCGTTTCAATTCACGATTTTTATAGACTTTTTTTTAAAGACAAATTATTAAATGTGTCCTTTTATTATGCTTTACATTTCTTTGTGAAATTATAATATAACTGTAATATACTAATATAGCACTTGCACATTATTGCTCTTTTGTTGGTTTTGATTGCTTCTATTGTCCTTATTTGTAAGTAGCTTTGGATAAAAGCGTCTGCTAAATGACTAAATTTAAATAGAATCTAAATGTAAATAACAAAACTAACTTGACATTTGAAAACAAGCCCCAAATCAAATAAATAAGTAACACAAATAAAATAAATCTCTTCATATAAACAAAGTAAGCTTTGTCTGTGCTCTTTCCATTTAAAATAGAGGCAACCACTGCATTTTAATCATGATCCAAACAAAGATGCCGCATACATGCAACATGAGAAGTTTTTAATTTAAATTAGATTGTATAATTTAAAAATTTACAAGCAAAAACAGAATGGTTTGACTTCAGTTTTGTGAAACTATACATAAAATATCTGCATATAATAGCAGACGAGCTGAATGAGATGCAGATTCACTCTCTGCCAGCAGGTGGCGCTTAAAGCTTTTCCTTGGTTTCTGTTGTAAACGAAGCAGCGCTGCACTTGAAGTTTAATGAAGTTTAATATGCATTATTCAAAAAATATAATCTAAACTTCTAAAGACAGTAAGTTCCCCTCAGACATGCATTCATATAAACTCCTACACCTAAATTAATCAAGATTTGTTTAGCATCTCAACTGATTTGAATCGTCACATTTAAATCGATTTGGCTCAAGGTTAATCGTTGCATCCCTAATTACGAGCTATTCTATAAGGTGACATTTCAGCATTTGACAATTGGATAGCGACTCCTAAGTAGCACTTAAAGCACAGCTATGTGCGATTGAGTTAAGTGCATTTTTGGGAAACACATGTGAAACAATATCGGATGCTCATAAAATGACTCGTAGAAAACGCTTTTAAGCTTTAAGATCAATCGTTCTTGAGAAACGCAGCCCAGGACACTTCTGAAAAGAGATTTTAGTCTCATAAAGTCTCATAAAATTTCCCAAATAAATAAGGGTTCATTCCCACTGTTTAGTGGATTTTGAACTAAACAGATTTATTGCGAAAAAAGTAAAAAGTTAAAAGATCAACTAATTGATAATTAAAGGGGTCATCGGATGCTACATGCACTTTTACAAGTTATTTAAACTGAAATGTGTGTTGGCAGTGTGTAAACAACCACCCTATAATGATAAAAATCCACCCAGTGATTTTTTTTTTTAATCTCGTTAAATAATTTCATTTTTCTTTTATTGAGCCGATCTCAGATGCCTAACTGTGTGACGTCACACAGACAGGCCCCTCCCCCGATAGTTTGATTGACAGTAGCATTTCAGCACAGACTGGCCTGGCGTCTTACCTTAGCTCCACCCTGAGTGACTGTCATCAGTCTTCCACTGTTTCACCGCCGGAGCAGATGTAGACAAGAATGTCTCTGAAGCGATTGATTTTTTGTTAGTTGCACCCTGAAAGTCGTCATTTACTTCCGACATCTGAGTCGCTGAAGACGCAGAGGATTACATTTGTTTTTGAAGGGAATGCGCCCCTGATCTACCTAAATGCATCTATGTTCGCGCGAATCATTCTGATCCAGCTTCACCAACAGAAAAAGTAAGTATAAGGTTTTTTAATGAATCTCTGCGAATCGCCTTTCTGAATAATGTGCTAATTGGCAAGTTTCACAATTAATGTGGCTAAAGTAAACAGCCCCACAGAGAGCGGCTGGAAGAGAGGGGTGGGGTCAGCAGAGATCATTTACATTTAAAAGAAAATGCTACAAAACGGCTAAAAAAATTTTTTAACCAAACTTTGTTACTGACTTTCCATTAAGACCATAAAGAATCATATCAAATTGTGGAAAATGGCCATCTGATGACCCCTTTAAAAGATTAACATTAAGTAAGAATCATAATTATTCATTTTATTTTATTTTTTTTATAAATATTATCATGTCCATAAACTGACACAACAGGCAGGGATGGGCAGTATTTCAGATACATGTATTTAAAATTCTATTTTGTATTTTAAAGCCTTTGGAAAAAATCAAATGTAATTTGTACTTAAATACATTTATGGTGAGTATTTTTGTATTTTCAAAATACTCAAAATACTTTGAGCCAGTCAACCTCTTTATCAGGGTGCGACAACGATGAAAGATACACCACAATTTTAGTTTTATTGTTCACCAAAAAAATAGTGCCAAATGATTTCTAATTTAAAAAAACAATTTTAGATAAACTTTATATTTTCTAATTATGTATATAGAAACAAATAAACTTTAAATAAATATAAAAGTTACTATACTACTTGCATAAAAAAGCATCAAAAAAGTTTGAAATTCAGTTTTTGCTGTGGTATCAAAACTGATATTGATAATTGTGAAACCATGACATATATTGTTACTGTGAAGTAAAATTAAGATTTTGGTCATATCACCCATCCCTATTCTTTGCTATATAGCAGAAAATGTTCCCACAGTTTTACAGTTTTTTTAGTAGTGTTCACCATAAGTAATAGACTACATTGTAACCTTGTCAGAAGTAAGTATATAAATGGCTGCTATTTTGCACTACATAAGTTTATTTGTAATTACCAGCAAGGAAGCAAGCACTTAAGAAAGAGAGAGAGAGAGAGAGAATGACAGAGAGAGCAGAAATGAGGTAAGGAATTAAAAGTCAGTAGGCTTATGTAGTTTCTTAATTCACTGTGACTATTCATAATTAGCTTAACGAATTATATATAACATTCAGTGTCTAAATGAAAGATTAGTGTTTTGTTCTTGTCCCAACTTTTCTATGAACTGTTCTATTTAAAAATCTGAATGTTTCACATATAATTTCATGCATAATTTCATGCATAACATTATAACCCATCCATTTTACAGTGTTGACCTGGCAGAACAGGATGATGATAATTCACCAGAAATTCCATCAGCTAGTTCAACTGGGTGGGTTAGGTCGGCAATATTGGATGGCGGATACTTTAAGATTGTGAAACAAACAGAACTGGGCCAAGTTCAAGCCGAATGTAAATTGTGCACAAAACAGAAAAACATCATATCTGGCTCTTTAGCTGCAATGACAAATTTCAAAGTTCATTTAAAGAGGATACACCCTGAAGCACTCAGGACTATGAACAACACAAGCAAGATTTCACAGCCTCAGCAGCAAAGAAAAAGACTCCAGCCAACACCAAATACAAGCAGAGCAAGTTGTTTGCTGGATGTTCCCGGATGATGGCGGACGTTTGCAAGCTACTAAAGGTTCAACAGCTCCGCACCACGGTGTACCACCCCCAGACCGACGGGCTCGTCGAGCGTTTCAACCAGACCCTAAAACAGATGTTGTGCCGAGTGGCGGCCAAAGACAAACGGGACTGGGACCAGATGCTCCCCTACGTGCTCTTTGGCGTTCGGGAAATCCCTCAGGGCTCCACTGGCTTCACCCTGTTCGAACTGCACTTCGGCCGACAGCCCCGCGGTCTGCTCGACGTTGCCCGAGAAGCCTGGGAACAACAGCCGGCGGTACACCAAACCACCGTTGAACACGTGCATGAGATGAGGGAACGGATTGACCGAGTGATGCCCATCGTCCGGGAACACCTCGTCAAGGCCCAGCAGGCGTAGCAACGGCATTACAACTGGGCAGCCCAACCATGGGAGTTCCAGCGAGGAGACCACGTCCTGGTGCTGGTGCCCACTGCCGCCTGCAAGTTCTTGGCCACCTGGCAGGGTCCCTATACAGTCACAGAAAAGGTCGGCCCGTTACGTACAGTGTACGGCAGCCTGGTAGAAGGAGGGAGGATCAACTCTACCACATTAATCTTCTGAAGTGCTGGGTCGGGACCGGGCCACAGCTCTCCGCCTACACCAGCTCGACTCCCGTGGTTGTGGATATGGACCCCCAACTCTCCGCCGCCCAAAAGTCGGAGCTGCAGCACCTGGTCAGTCAATTTCCGGATGTGTTCTCCCCCCAGCCTGGGCGGACCCACGCCTTAGAACACGACTTCCGCACACCACCGGGGACCATCGTCCGGCAGTGGCCCTACTGTGTCCCGGAGGCTCAGCGACACGCCGTCAAGGAGGAAGTACAGGAGATTCTGAGGTTAGGGGTAATTGAACCATCGTGCAGCCCATGGTCCAGCCCCATCGTCATGGTTCCGAAGCCCGACGGCACCCTCCGCTTCTGTAACAACTTCCGCCGCCTGAACGAGGTCTCCGAGTTCGACTGTTACCCCATCCCCGCGTCAACGGCTCTGGACCGTTTGGGAGGGCCCAGTTCATATCCACTCTCCTCACCAGGGCTACTGGCAGGTCCCCCTTGACGGATCAAGCAAAACCGAAACCGCCTTCTCTACCCCAATCGGGCCACTGGGTACCGGGTCCTTTTCGGCCTACACGGGGCCCCAGTTCCACCTCCACGGCTGATCGATCCTCCTCCTAGGCCGCACCAGGGCTATGCAGCGGCCTACCTCCCGACGTCGTGACACTCGGAGACCAGGGAAAAAACTGCGGCTGTGTTGGAGGGTGCTGACGGAAACGCCCTTCTGGCCTTGAACCGCCAACCCCCCAGAAGTGCCATCTGGCCCTCGCCGAAGCCAAATACCTGGGATACCAGGTGGGCCGCGGCCTTATCAAGCCTCAAGAGAAGAAGGTGGCAGCTATCCTCTCCGTGCCGGAGCCCACCTCCAAAACACAGGTACGGGCCTTTTTGGGGTTGGTGGGGTATTACCGCTGCTTTATCCCTAACTTCTCCTCCTTAGCTTCTCCCCTGGCAGACCTGACCAGGAAGGGGCAGCCGGAGAAGGTCCCATGGACCTCCGAGATGGAAGCAGCGTTCCTCAGGATCAAGGCAGCCCTCACAACAGAACCGGTCCTCCGTGCCCCCGACTTCAACCGCCCCTTCCTGCTGCAGACGGATGCATCCGACACCGGGTTGGGAGCCGTCCTATCACAGGGCCACGACGGTGAGGAACTTCCGGTGATGTTAATAAGCCGAAAGCTGACCACTGCAGAACAACGGTACGCCACGGTAGAGAGGGAAGCGTTGGCCGTCAAGTGGGCAGTCCTGGAGCTCAGGTACTACCTCCTCGGCCGCCACTTCACCCTCCTAACAGACCACGCTCCCCTGCAGTGTATGGCCCGGGCTAAGGAGACAAATGCCAGGGTGACACAGTGGTTCCTCGCGCTCCAGGACTTTAACTTCACTGTACAACACCGAGCGGGGACAGCCAACGCCAATGCCGACGGACTCTCCCGCCTGTGGTCAGCTTTCGCAGGTCTGTCAGGCTCCACTCCCCGCCCTCCCCGCTTCTCCAGAGGACTAGGACGACGCTTGGGGGGGGGGGGTGACAACGTGTCCCGAGCTCTCATCAGCGTCGCCCTGGGAACAGAGCAGGCACACCTGCACCTGCTCATCACGGGCTGAGCGGCCACACCTGCGCCCCATCAGCCGCTGCTCTTATAAACCCTGCAAACGGGCACAGAGGTGAGAGATTTCTCCGCAAGACTCGGCTAACCTTGTCTTTCCCTTTGCCCACAGAGAGCAGCGTGTGACCGTCAGCCCCAACACCCATGGGAGAGCACGGACCCACACTGCACCAGCGCACCGTTAAGCCAAGACGCCGAGCACCAAACCGCCTCACAGCAACACCTTCCACCCCCCTTTCTGTCATTAAATCCACCCTTCGGGGAACTTACCTTCATCCTCGAGTCGTGTCCTACTTCACCCCGCCACACTAGTTTCATAGGAGTCACAGCACACGGTTCATAATGACACATTGCAATGTCAGTCTGTCACATTGGCTTTTAATGATGGTGATAAAACATAATAAAAGTTAAAAATTAGTTTTTTTTTTTAATAGTTTTTTATTTCCTACAGGGCAGGGGAAGGGAAGAGGTATATAAAATTAAAACGAAAGTTTCTAAGCAGTTGCACACATCTAAATGCTTTTTGGCATTCAGAATAGGCCCAGATAGATTTCAGCCTAATAGGGATACCTGCACTGAATCTTCAATTTCACATGTATTTTGTGTATTTTCAAAATACAAAATACTGTATTTGTATTTAAATATATTTTTCCACACAGTATTTTGTATTTGTATTTAAATAAATTTTTCCACACAGTATTTTGTATTTGTATTTTAAATACATTTGCATGTATTTATGCCCATCTCTGACAACAGGGTGGATATCTTATGTTTATATATTAAATAAGTTTAGAGTAAATATTGAATAAGTCTTCTAAAAATGAAGAAAAAAATGTATGTCTAACTCTTTATTCCTGGAGTTGCTTTTTGCCAAAGAAATGACGTCACTTCTGTCAAGTCAGGTGATTTAGGGCATATGCTTAAGATTTTAAAGGACAAGTAGCACCAATGTAACACAGAGGACTGGAATTTGGATATGACTTCTGTTCAGTAAAGTTATTTAGTTTATATTTTATGGTTTATAGAGTAGGTAAATGTCAGGGGCTAGGCAATGAAACTGAAAGACCTGGTTTTAGACTACAATAATTATTAGTGTGGTCTAGGGCTTCCTTTTGCCACCAATACAGCATCAGTTTGTCTTGGGAATTACAGATACAAGTCCTGCACAGGCGCCAGAGGGATTTTGAGCCATTCATCTCATGTATTGGTGCATTATCATGCTCATGCAGTATATGGCTTCACCTCCATGGTACAATGCTTGAACTGTTGGATGCACATGGTCCTTCATAATGGTTCGGTAGTCCACGGCATTAGCATGAGTGACCAAAGGTTTGGCTTTAGCAGCCTGACCATAAATACTGACCCTGTGGAGCTCCCGATGTACAGTCAAGGTGCACATTTAATTTTTAAGTTTTGCTTTTTTTTTTTTTTTGTTTGGTAAATTGGTTTTAGATTGCTTCCTCTTGACAGCTACTCCTCCAACACTATTGGCCAGTGTTTCAGTTTCATTGTCCAGCCCCTGAAGTTGAGAAAAGAATGTTTGTGGATTATTATTATAATTTAATTTTCAAACTATTTTAAGAGCGACCCTATTTCTTTCTTTTTAAATTGACGAGACCCATATATACAACCATTTACAAGAATCAAGTCGAACTAAGACACTGATATTTTTTTTTAAACCTAAAAAGGGCAAGACTATCAAAAACATTAGAAAATTAATTTATTGCTGTTTTCAGTCTTATTACAATTTCATGCTTTTTTTATTTGTTTGTTTTTTTATTATTTTTGTTTTAATATTTGAGTTAAAACAGTATGTCTGTTAAAACATTTTAGCAACATTTTATTCTCTCATAACTAATAGCAAACATTTCTTAGAACATTCTGTTAAACAGGAAGTATTATTTCTACTTATGAATATACACAAATTTCTAGGACCTACAAATGCAAATATCATGTATCTTATTACACAATATATTTGCATTTATGAGCCATAAAATCTGGATGTAAGAAACATGTTACTCAACAAAAACACACACATGCAAACTCGATATAAAGTTCCTCCTATGAAGCAATGAGCCCTCCAACTTAAAACAAGCTTCGTTTTGGCATAATTTTGTTTGAAATGATGTCACATCAGTTTGGTCTTTGATTTCGTTTGAGCCTTTACACATTACATCTGCACTTTACTATTAAAATACCCTCAGTATTTAATTTTGGAACCTGGCCTGGAAACACTGTTGTTCATCTCTCTGTTTTAAAGATGATCCAGGGCCAGTTAGACATTTGGAGACCCTAGGCAAAATTCATGTTCATATCACATGATCCTTCAGAAATCATTCTAATATGCTTATTTATTATCAATGTTAGAAAGAGTTGTGCTGCTTAATATTTATTTTATAACCTTTGATACTTTCAGGATTTTTTTTATGATTAAAAAGTTTGTTTTAAAAAAAATCTTTTATAAGTCTTTACTATCACTTTTTGTCAATTGAACACATCCTTGCTGAATATTACTGTATTTTCTCTATTTTTTGTCAAATAAATGCAAGCTTGATGAGCAGAAGAGACTTCTTTCAAAAAGATTAAATATAGTAAAGTGTCCAAACTTTTGACAGCTACTGTATGTACATATTAAGCAAACTCTCTCTCTTTTTGTTTGCAATTATAGCCATGATATTATTATTATTATTATTATTATTATTTGCAGTAATTTGTGCAGTCATTTATTCACAGTTTCTGAATACCACTTTAGTACATGAACATCAAGGCTTTTATAATTTTTTTCTAGCTGGGTATGGGCAGGATTTCCCCCTCCCAATTAATTAATACTGACTGTACAGGTATATTGTAATTTTATAAGATATTATGTATTGCGTTGTTACCTTAAATATGCGCTATATAAAATAAATGAATAAATAAATGGGAGTGAATGAGACAATCACTACTAAGCAGAAAATAAGTTAATTTCTACTTAGTTGAAACTGAAAGTGTTATGTTAGAGCAGTAATATATACACTGAACAAAATTATAAACAACACTTTTGTTTTTGCCCCCATTTTTCATGAGCCGAACTCAAAGATCTAGAATTTTTTTTGTTGCCCATGAATTGAATGTTCATTTCTTTACCATAAGCCGTCTCCAAATGCGTTTCAGAGAATTTGGTAGTACATCTAACCGGCCTCACAACCGCAGACCATGTGTAACCACACCAGCCCAGGACCACCACATCCAGCATCTTCACCTCCAAGATCGTCTGAGACCAGCCACCCGGACAGTTGCTGCAACAGTCGGTTTGCATAACCCAAGAATTTCTGCACAAACGGTCAGAAACCATTCCAGGGAAGCTCATCTGCATGCTCTTCGTCCTCATCGGGGACTTGACCTGACTGCAGTTTGTTGTCATAACCAACTTGAGTGGGCAAATGCTCACATTGGATGGCGCCTGGCACTTTGGATAGGTGTTCTCTTCACGGATAAATCCTGGTTTTCACTGTACAGGGCAGATGGCAGACAGCGTGTATGGCGTCGTGTAGGTGAGCGGTTTGCTCACATTGGATGGCGTCTGGCACTTTGGAATGGTGGTGGTGGGGTGAGATTATGGTGTGGGCAGGCATATGTTATGGACAATGAACACAGGTGTATTTTATTGATGGAATTTTTGAATGCACAGAGATACCGTGACAAGATCCCTGAGCCCATTGTTGTGCCATTCATCCATGAACATCACCATTCATGTTGCACAGCATGATAAACATCCCCATGTTTTGCAAGGATCTGTACACAATTCCTGGAAGCTGAAAACACCGGACCCACTGAATGCACAGAGATACCGTGACAAGATCCTGAGGCCCATTGTTGTGCCATTCATCCATTCAAAACATGGCCATCATACCCACCGGAACTTCGCACAGCCACTGAAGAGGAGTGGACCAGCATTCCACAGGCCACAATCAACAAGCAAATCAACTATGCGAAGATGTGTTGCACTGGGTGAGGCAAATGGTGGTCACACCAGATACTGACTGGTTTTCGGACCCGCCCCCCCAGACCCCCAATACTGTAAAACTGCACATTTTTAGAGTGGGCTTTTATTGTGGCCAGCCTAAGGCACACCTGTGCAATAATCATGCTGTTTAATCAGCATCTTGATATGCCACACCTGTGAGGTGGATGGATTATCTCGGCAAAGAAGAAGTGCTCACAAACATAGATTTAGACAGATTTGTGAACAATATTTGAGAGAGATAGGCCTTTTTGTGTACATAGAAAAAGTCTTAGATCTTTGAGTTCAGCTCATGAAAAATGGGGGCAAAAACAAAAGTGTTGCGTTTATAATTTTGTTCAGTGTATATCAAAAGAATTTAGAAGATACACACATTTTTTTTTAAACATTATACAATGTTATATTTTGTTTTCTCTTTGACTTTGAATTCAAACTTCTTTGCTTTTACTTTGGCAATTATATTGCTAGTCAGTAGAGGTCTTCATTCCTGTGGGAACCGCGGGACCCCACCAGATTTCTTGTGACAATAAATTTCCGAATAAAACACTGTAGCGGTCATTAACTCTGGTGTAATTTGAATGGGAGCGGGCGGTCTAACAATATCCCGTTCCCAATGTGCACGCAGCATTTGCATAACGGTCCTCAGAGCGGGCTATACCGAATAAGGATGGCAGAGCAACGTGTGGATGTGCTGTTCTTGAAGGATGTTCAGCTTGGACTAGAAAATGGTTCTTACTGTTAAGAAACCCACGTCGGGCAAGTCTGATGTATGGGGGAGTCTTTTTCATGTGTCATAGAAGCAGATGTAAAAAAAAGTTCCCTTTGCACAATGTGTTGAATGCCTAAAAGTTTTACCGTTCAGCAGTCACAAGTCTGGAACCTCAGGTTTAAGGCAGCACTCATGCCTCATCACAAAAGGGTAAATCAAACGGACATTTACTAAGTCTAGGCTGGACCAGAACAGTTTTAAAAAGAGACCACAGAAAAATGTGTTGAATTTGTTTGCCAAAACATTCAAGCGAATGATATGTTTCCGCAAAAGGCTTCACACAGCTGGCCCAACATTTGGTCAACACAGCGGCAAAAATAGGAAAATCTGATGTCAGTACATTTACATGGACAGTTTTTGCTTCCATCGGAATTAATTCATTCTGATTGACGAATCCGAACGTAGTGTTTACATGAACGCTAAATAAAGTGATCGGGTTGATATGCGTGTTTATATGTCACAAGCTTCTGATTGGATTTGATCTTTTGACATGCGCACACTGCATGAATATACAGTTTCCCGCTGTTGTCGCATACTGTTTTAAAAAGCACACGCAATGTTTATCTATTTTGGGTCCTAATTAGGCAAAGACCAGCACATGAACTGTTGTGCAGTGCTGCTTGCTTTAAAAAAAGTTGTCTGTTGATGAGAGTCTTAAACAAGGACTAGTGGGACGTTGTCCTGTTCCACTTCACAGACGCTGATTGAAAGGGGAGTTTTATAATGACGGGACACTCATTTATTACACTTTATTCGCCAGGGAGAACAGCTCGGTTCTTAGACGTCACAGTTAATTACGTTATTTTTATATTTTTGCATATGTTGAGTATGTGTTTTAGTTTTTTCAGTTTTCAGTCCGATCAAGTGTTTACATGTCCTCTCGCTCGGATTACAAAAGGAATAAACCACCCCTTACAATCCGATTGAAATTTTTGTCGGATCTGCCCAATTCAATCCGATTGACCTTTTTACATGTGGCTTTTTTATTCTGATTGTGCTTCTAGTCCTATTATGATCGGATTAGTAGGGTCCATGTAAACGCAGCTAGTGAGAGATACTTCCACACCCAACAATGGTGTCAAGAAATGTTGAAATGAGGGCTCAGTGTCTGCATAGACTTGTTGTGGATGAAATCACTGCAACAATATCGAAGTTTGGATGTGCAGTTACAGCAGACATATGGATGAAATATATCGTAAAACGTCCTTTTTGTCACAATCATTACGTTAATGAGCAATCTGAGCTACATGCTTTTTGCTGCCCCTTTTGACCCAAGCACCTCAAAGACGGGAAGGCACCTGCTGCAGAATCTCAGAATGTTTGGCAATGATGCGACAGAAATGGACAGAAAGATAGTTATTGACACAGATCGTGGAGGCAACATGATCAGAGGTTAAACAGCACAGTGCACATAGGCTACTAAACGTGACTCTGTTCAGTGTGTTTGGTCCTGCCGTAATGGATATGTCTCTAGAGATCGCTGGGCTTCTAACTGATGTTAAAATGTTGGTCACATACTGTATTTCAAACACCCAGGACAGCAGGGCAAGTGAAAAAAGTCACTGACACAGTATAGTTGTAACATGATGAGAGTTGTAACAACACCATTTCCACCAATCAGGGATAAGCTAGGAGTCCTAAGATAATTTCATTTACCCACTTTCACCCTGATCTTATATGAATGGTTGTCAAGGCTGTAAATTGGTAAGCTATATGCAGATTTTATAAAGAAAAAACTGATTGGGTCGGGAAGATAATTATTCAGCCTCATGGCAATTCGTATATTTTTTTTGAGTTGGCTAATTTGTACAAATTTGTACGACCTCGTACAAATCCATATGATTTTTGCTAAATCTTACATATTTTACGAGTTGCACAATTTGTATGAATTTGTAAGATTGACCTACACCTAACCCCGCCCCTAACACTACCTGTCACTAGGGTCTAGACAAATTGTACAAAATCGTACGAGTGAGGTCGTACGAATTCGTACAAATTAGGCACCTCACAAAATACGTACGAATTGGTCGTGAGATAGCATTGAATTATTCTAAGCAGGCAGCAGGTGAACAAACAGTGAATAGCCTTTACAGCGGGAGCGGGTGGGTGCAGATTAAAACCTCGTGCAGACATCTACTAGTCAGCTCCCGACGCAATGTCATTCATTGTACGCGCAAATCAAAGCGTCGCGTCTGGGCGCGTCAACGGCCCTCGCGCTCTTTTAAACTCATAATAAAGTGGTGAATGATATGTCCAAAAATGACGCTGATCGACAGAACAAGTTTATATTTAAAATACATTGCAATCACTCCAAAACAGATGACGGCACCCAGGGCCGTAGTTGCACCATTGGGCCCTGTTTGAAATTGTCTAATTTGTATGTTCATTCTATTTATTTGTGCTATTTACACAGTGTTTAAGTTTTTTCAAGGTTGTAGGTGTCCAGGTACAGAAACAGAATAATCAAATGTAAAATAGCACTGCATAGTCTTAACTGTAAAAATTAAATATACAGGTGCATCTCAATAAATTAGAATGTCGTGGAAAAGTTCATTTATTTCAGTAATTCAATTCAAATTGTAAAACTCGTGTATTAAATAAATACAATGCACACAGAGTGAAGTAGTTTAAGTCTTTGGTTCTTTTAATTGTGATGATTTTGGCTCACATTTAACAAAAACCCACCAATTCATTCTCAACAAATTAGAATATGGTGACATACCAATCAGCTAATCAACTCAAAACGCCTGCAAAGGTTTCCTGAGCTTTCAAAATGGTCTCTAGTTTGGTTCACTAGGCTACACAATCATTGGGGAAGACTGCTGATCTGACAGGTGTCCAGAAGACAATCATTGACACAAGGAGGATAAGCCACAAACATTCATTGCCAAAGAAGCTGGCTAATCACAGAGTGCTTTATCCAAGCATGTTGACAGAAAGTTGAGTGGAAGGAATAAGTGTGGAAGAAAAAGATGCACAACCAACTGAGAGAACCGCAGTCTTAAGAGGATCGTCAAGCAAAATCGATTCAATAATTTGAGTGAACCACAAGGAATGGACTGAGGCTGGGGTCAAGGCATCAAGGAATAAGTGTGGAAGACATGTGTCATATTCTACAGTTGTCGTATTCCTTGTTAAGCCACTCCTGAACCACAGACAACGTCAGAGGTGTCTTACCTGGGCTAAGGAGAAGAAGAACTATACTGTTGGCCAGTGGTCCAAAGTCCTCTTTTCAGATGAGAGCAAGTTCTGTATTTTTCATGTGGAAACCAAGGTCTGGAGTAACGGTGGAGAAGCTCATAGCCCAAGTTACTTGAACAAGTCCAGTGGGATAGTTCACACCCACAGTCTGTGATGATTTGGGGTGCAATGTCATCTGCTGGTGTCACCCTCTGTGTCGTTTGAAAACCAAAGCAAATGCACCCGTTCATCTACGGAAACAGTTTTGGAGCACTTCGTGCTAGATTTCTGCTGACCAGCTTTTTTAAGATGCTGAGTTTCATTTTCCTGCAGGATTTGGCACCTCCCCACGTGCCAAATGGTAACCAAAAGTTCTTTAAATAGACCATGGTGTGACATGCCTTGACTGGCCACCAAACTCACCAGACCTGAACCCCATAGAGAACCTATGGGGTGTTGTCAAGAGGAAAATGAGAAACAAGAGACCAAAAAATGAGATTAGCTCAGCACGGCCCACTGTCTTCCATACCACCACAGCAGTGCCATGTGATCACCTCCATGCCACTAGCGAACACTTGAGGCAGTAATTAAAAGCAAAAGGAGCCCCTACTCGTATTGAGTACATGTACAGTTCTTGAACATACTTTCCAGACGAACCAACAATTTGAAATGTTTTTTTTATTAATGTAACAAGCATTAAGCACAATGGATTTAACCATCTGTTTCATATTTAACATGAATCCTGACTCTCTAACACATTCTGCACTCAGAGACAATAAATTAAAAAAGATAAGGAGTTTTCATTTACTCAAACATACTCCAACATAACTGACCCACTCGGGCGCCGCGATAATCGACAACATCTCAGCCCTAGTGACATTTATTACACGAGTCGAGGCCAGTTCCAGAGATACATCTCGGTGAGGTAGTGAAGGAAAGACTGTTCACTCCGCCGCCTTTTTATCACAGCACGACAACATTCCAGAGACACCACACACACACACACGAGCATTTTGGCTCACACATGAAAAATGACATTTTTGATAAAACTACCTCTAACATGTATTAAATGTATCTCTTTATGTGCTTAGATGTCTTCACGTGATATAGTGGAATTAGATATAATGTTTACTGTGTGTTTAATCAAACTTTATATGCCTGTAGTTAGGAACAACTCTGTATGCTCTGTATCCTGATCGCAAAGTTATCGTTTATGGTGTCGTATGATCGTAGAAACCCGACTGTGACGAATCTCAACGAGTCAAAATTACAAAAATTAAGATGCACTGTTTCAGAAGTGTATCTCTTATGAAGAAAAATATATAATTTTGTCATCGCCATAAATTAGACCAGTGGGCGGAAATCAGCCAGACAAAAAAATTTTTCCCGCCTCCAGTTTCTCACACCTCATTGGTTCGATAAGGTGACATAGGTGTGAACGCAACCTTTCCATAAAAACAAAGGACAAAACCCTTGCTTTGGCATTCGGCCCAGAGAAAGAGGGGGGTTTCCCAGCTTCGCGATCGGACTTCTCAAAGAAGTCCCTCCGTTTTGTTCTTCTTTACTTTTTCGTTTTATCTTAGTTTTTCTTTAAATTGTCTTCTGATATTTGCACTTCGTTCAATTGTCCTCACGAGTCAAACGAACTTAAGTCTAATCATCTTTTGGCAAAGTTTACATTCGCGTTAACCATCGAACTCACGCATCATCAGCTCCGGAGCCAACGGACAACGCAAGAAGCTACAACAACGGACAATTTGAGCTCAGCTAACACACAAGAGCCAGATCAAAGCAAATACTTTCTTATATCGCAACTTAAAAAATGGCTGTTTAAGGTTGTCTAGGCTATTCCAACTTTTGTGAAATTATCCAATGACTTGGAGTCTCTCACAAAGTTAACTGTTTGAAAATTGTCACTCTGAGATCTGCCTTCCCTCTTTCTCTCTCTCACTTTTTCTCTTTCTCTCCCTTTCTATCTCATTACTATTTTCATTTGTTATCTTGTTTAAATTGTATTGGTTGTGTTTGCTATATACTCATATTTACTCTGTGGTGAATTGTAGTTATGTACTCTTTAGTCCGCTTTTATTAAATACCATAATTGTAGAACCATTTTTTATTCTCACATCAAGATCGAAAGTCCCTGAATCGTGAGATCTAAGCTACAAGCTTTGTTTTCTAGGAATTACTATTCAGTAATCTAAATACTACAGACACAGAAAATATTGTTCTTCCTGATCAGAACCCCAATATATATTTCTTGGAGTTTGTCAGAAGGGTTTTTATTGATATAACAAGAGACCAAGGGAGTCTAGCATCCAGTTCGCGGGGTACGAACAGATTGTCTAGATAACTTACATTAATTCTAGTAAAGATTACCTTTAAATGATTAAATATTCCTTTTGGTAAATTTAATATTTGTAAGCAATAAGCACATCATATCATAGACTCATGAATATTCACTTCATTTGAGTTAATTATTCCCCAGAAAGTGATTGTTGCTACATTAATAATAATAATAATAATAATAATAATAATAATAATAATAATAATAATAATTAATAATTCTTTACATTTATATAGCGCTTTTCTAAGCACTCAAAGCGCTTTACATTGTCAGGGGGTATCTCCTCATCCACCACCAGTGTGCAGCATCCACCTGGATGATATGATGGCAGCCATAGTGCGCCAGAACGCCCACAACACACCAGCTTGTTGGTGGAGAGGAGACAGAGTGATGAAGCCAATCAGTAGATGTGGGGATTGTTAGGAGGCCATGATGGTCAGAGGCCAATGGGTGAATTTGGCCAGGATTCCGAGGTTACACCGGTACTCTTTTCAAAAGACTTCCTGGGATTTTTAATGACCACAGAGTGTCAGGACCTCGGTTTAACGTCTCATCCGAAGGACAGTACTTGTTGACAGTATAGTGTCCCCATCACTACACTGGGGTGCTAGGACCCAAACAGACCACAGGGTGAGCACCCCCTGCTGGTCTCACTAACACCTCTTCCAGCAGCAACCTAGTTTTCCCAGGAGGTCTCCCATCCAGGTACTGACCAGGCACAACCCTGCTTAGCTTCAGTAGGTAACCAGTCTTGGGCTACAGGGTGACATGGCTGCCGGCCATTATTGGTCTTATGAAGTATTCTTATTTGTTGAGATAGTGAATTGGTGGGTTTTTGTTAAATGTGAGCCAAAATCATCACAATTAAAAGAACCAAAGACTACTTCAGTCTGTGTACACTGAATTTATTTAATACACGAGTTTCACAATTTGAGTTGATTTACTGAATTAAATGAACTTTTCCATGACATTCTAATTTATTGAGATGCACCTGTACAGTCCAACCAAAATGTATTCAGACACCTTCAACATTTCTCACATTGTCATAGTTTATTTCCTGTAGTTTAGAAAATTAGTTAAACTGTCAGAACAAATTAATCTTGATAATGTCAGATAACTTTGATAGAAAGGCATGTAATGGATTACAGTCAACCAAAAATTCAGACACCTGTAACTGTTAGTATGACAATATTTACACAACTATCAATACTTTGTCGACCAATTACCAAGCCATGCTTAATTTTGTTCAGTCCGTGGTGTAAAAAGGTTGCATTAGTAAGAAAAGAAATAAAAAACACTTAAGCAAAACATGGTCAGGTCTAAATAATTTTTGGTCCCAGTTTTTTTTTAATCAATTGTACTAGTAGTTCACTGTATGAAGAATATTTGGGTATAATATGTCACAGTTTACTTTATTTTGCTATACTCTCTTACATAAATGAACTATAGTATCCTGCACCCACTATAAATATCAACAATTATTTACATTTATTTATTTAGCAGACGCTATTATCCAAAGCAACTTACAGTGCATTCGGACTATACTTTTTTTTTTTTTTTTACCAGTATTTGTGTTCCCAGGGAATTGAACCCACAACCTTTTGCACTGCTAACGCAATGCTCTACCACTGAGCCACAGGAACACAATTATATCTGGTGTATGAATAATTTTTGGTTTGACTGCGGATTAATTCTTGTTAAAACTATAAAGTAATTCAGTCCAAAGCAGTGAGGGATTTTCTTTCTTTCATTTTCTTGGATTAAAATTAAAGGGGTCATATGATGTTGCTAAAAAGAACATTTTGTGTATTTGGTGTAATGAAATGTGTTTATGCGATTTTTTAAGGTATAAAAAAAAACACATTATTTTCCACATACTCTACGTTATTGTTTCTCCTCTTATGCCCCCCCCCCTTTCTGAAACACATTGTTTTTTACAAAGCTCATCGTTCTGAAAAGCGATGTGCGCTCTGATTGGCCAGCTATCCAGTGTGTTGTGATTTGCCGTATGCCTCAAGCGTGTGACGGAAATGCCCCTTAACATACTGTGATGCTTGTCCCAGTCAGAACACCTGCGCTACAAGACAAAAACAATAAAACCCATTAAAAACGAGCCATTTGTTGCATCCAGTGGGAACATAATTACAGATTATAATGACTTATACTGTCTTTTTACGAGTTGCGTTGCATTGCGCTGTGTAAACAAAACCATGTCTGCATTTGTGATCTGAGTAATGACAAACAACAAGCGCTACTCTACACTGCTTGAAACTCGCGTTTGAATTGAATCATCAGTGGCAAATCCTTTAAATATGTAAATGTACTTACAGACTGTGAGTCAGAACAGCCGGCATTGTAGTCTTCTCTCCCAGGATCAGAAAACAGTCCTCCATAAAATGTGCTGCACACATCTGAATATTTGGGTTGAACTGATAAATGATCCAAGATGGCGGCACGGTCGGACGCAGCGGCTACTCCGGGTCCCAAAAACCCTGTTAGTTATGTCTGATAGTCTCATTTCCTCGTATTCGAACAGTCTCACCTTATCGCAAAATCATCAGATAAACACTCGGAAACACATCTATGATTGACAGAGCCTTTTGGAAATCGGCAGTGTGTACAAACAACAGCTTTCGCCGGTGACTACTGAGAAGCTAAGAGGCCTCTGTCTGCTGCTGAAGCCAAACCCCGAGGCCTCGCCTACTGACGCTACCCGCACAAAACGGCGACTCCTGCGTTGTGAGAGGGGACAGAAACACGGCAAGCTTGGAGGCACACGAGCTAGGCTAAGGGCTAACCCCTCTAGACCAGCGATTCCATCACTCATGCTCTCAAATGTTCGCTCTCTGGAAAATAATCTGGACTTAATTCAACTCAGTCGATCTACACAGCATGAGACAAGGGATTGTTGTGTGTTTGTTTTCACTGAAACATGGCTAAACGACAACTTCTCAGACTCTGCTATTCAGCTACATGGACTTGCCTGCTACCGAGCGGATAGAGACAAAGCACTGTCTGGTAAGGCTCGCAGGGGTGGCTTGTGTGTGTACCTCAACATATAGTGGTGTAATAATGCTGTGGAAGTAACAAAACACTGTTCATCACTGGTGGAGTTTATGTTTGTGAAGTGTCGACAGTTCTATCTGCCGCAGGAGTTCACAGCCATTTTTATTGTCACAGTTTACATCCCCTCCATGTGCTAACGCGAAGGATGCGCTTCACGAGCTGTACAGCACCATCAGCGCACAACAAACAAATAACCCCAACGGCTTTTTTATAATAGCCGGTGACTTCAACCACACAAACATAAAGACAGTTTTGCCAAAGTTCTACCAACATGTGAACTTTGCAACAAGGGGAAAAAACACACTGGGCTTTGTTTACACAACAGAAAAGAATGCGTACAAGGCTGTACCCCGCCCCCACCTCAGGTACTCGGATCACATCTCTGTTATGTTAATTCCAGCATACAGATCACTTCTGACCACTGATCCGGGTGTGTGTTCACGGTGTGTGTGTGTGTTCACTGCTGTGTGTGTGCACTTTGGATGGGTTAAATGCAGAGCACGAATTCTGTGTATTTGTTTAATTATTTTTATGTGTTTTAGTTCACTTGAATTTAGATCGTCAAACCGATTCAAAAACTCATCACAGTTTGGCCAGATGATGCTACTTCAAAACTACAGGACTGCTTTCAGTGCACAGACTGGACATGTTTAAAGAGGCAGCCACCTACAACAACATCACAGACCTGCAGGAGTACACTGAAACTGTGAGTGCTTATAATAAAAAATGCATTGATGATATGACAGTCACCAAGACCGTCACCACACGTGCAAACCAAAAGCCGTGGATGACAGCAGAGGTTCGTGGGCTGCTAAAGACCAGAGATGAAGCATTCAGATCAGGAGCTAAAGCAGCCCTCAAAACAGCAAGAGCCAATCTGTCCTGTGGCATCAAAAATACAAAACGATCATATGCTCAAAAAAAATCAACAATCACTTCACAGACAGCAGAGACACACAGAGCCTGTGGCAAGCCATTCAGACAATCACAGACTACAAGCCCCCGCCACAGGCCTGTGATGACGACACATCCCTCCAGGATGCACTCAACCACTTCTATTCACGGTTTGAAATGCAGAATGACACCTGCACAAAAACTGCCCATACCTCCCAACGACCAGGCTCTCTGTCTGCCAAGTTCAGCTCCAACCACATCATCAAATTTGCGGATGACACAACGGTTGTAGGTCTCATCAACAGCAGTGATGAAACACACTATGGAGAGGAAGTATCACAGCTGGCTGAATGGTGTGGCACTAACAACCTGTCCCTCGATGTGGAGAAGACAAAGGAGGTTGTGATGGACTTCAGGAGAAACTCCGTTGATCACCCCCCACTGACCATCAACAGCTCGACTGTGGAGAGAGTCAACAGCACTGGGGGTGCACATCACAGAGGATCTCACTTGGACCACCAACACCATGTCACTCTCTAAGAAGGCACAACAGCGCCTACACTTTCTCCGCCTGCTGAAAAGAGCAAGTCTCCCTCCACCCATCCTCACCACATTCTACAGAGGAACCATACAGAGTGTGCTGACCAGCTGCATCAAAATCTGGTATAGAAACTGTAGTGCAGCAGACCGCAATACCCTCCAGCGGACAGTGAACACAGCTGCAAAGATCATCGGTGCCCCTCTCCCCTCCATCATGGACATTTTCCTTACACGATGCTCCAGCAAAGCCAACAATATTGTGAAGGACACCACCCATCCCTCCCACAGTCCCTTTCAGCTCCTACCATCAGGAAGACGTACCGGAGCATCAGAGCCCGCTCCGCCAGACTGCTCAACAGCTTTTTTCCGCAGGCTGTGAGAGCCCTGAACTCAAATCACCCCGCCCTCCTCTGAAACCACACACAAACCCCCGACCTCCTGAAACATGGACCATCTCACCTCCTCCACTCCCCCAAACACCCCCCCCCCAACCTTACCACATCACAGAAAAACTGTCTGAAACATCCTTTTTTTGTGCAATTCAAATCTATTTTGTGCAATTCTCCTCTATGCGCACTAGACACTTTTCACACACACTCCACAGACACTCAACATGGCTTTATTTTAGGGAAGGAGAGCAAAAAAGACAATACATCAATTCGAAATAGTTGCTTCAATTTAAATCACTTACTATTTTTTTTATGTTCATTGAATTGTTGCCCTGACACAAAGAAATGTCTGCCACAGACCATGCTGACCAAACCGTTCATTGTTGGTTGGTTTGTTGGCCTGTTATCCAAAGTATTATTATGATTAATTTATTTTAATTTGTCGTGAGAGAATGTATTGTTTGTTGAATCATACTCAGAATTCGTGCTCTGCATTTAACCCATCCAAAGTGCACACACACACAGCAGTGAACACACACACCGTTAACACACACCCAGAGCAATGGGCAGCCATTTATGCCACAGTCGTGGTATTGCTGGCCCGAGACTTGAATCCACAACCTTAGGTTTAGGAGTCAAACTCTCTAACCATTAGGCCATGACTTGTTGCTTCACAGTGACAGTGCTCAGTAACAAATAACCTAATTTCAAAAATAACAAAATCAGTTTTTTGTCCATTGTATTGCAGTATTCAAACAATAAATGTTTATGTGGAATGACGCATTATGGCGCATGTGAACTAATCATCTCCTCCACATTAATACCAGTTTCAGCACAAAATAAACATGAGTAATGACTTAACATCCGAAGGTAAGTTAAAAGAAAGAGTACAACTTTACAATCCGTATCCTGTCTCGTGTAATCACTCAATTAGTGTTTCAGCGTAAACGCATCAATATAGAGTCTTGTAAACAATGTCACGTAACATTACATTCACCTCAGAAACAAACATTTCACAGCATTAGTTGAGTTTTTTTTCCTCTAGAAAATTTGGTATGTACTGTACCTGATATATATCCAAAATAATCGATATTGAATCGAACTGAATCAAATTGGTAATCAAATCGAATTGAAAGCTTGGGAATGAGAATCAAATCGAATTGTGAAATTTGTGTCAAAACCCAGCCCTAATAATAACCATGAATGCAATCAAGTAATTTTGAGTTAGAAAGAAGAGTTCACTCAATAAGCAGAGTCTGTAGGCTAATCACTTTTCGGCAAGTGTAAAACTGCATTATTGGCCATTTAAAGGTATTGCAACAGGTAAAAAGGACTGAATGAGCTATAATCTGCAAATATAACAACCATCGTGTCATTTTGAGGCTGAAACTACCCGCGGACGGCAATCAGTTTTTGCAGAGGGTCTGGCTGCAGACTTGCACTTGCACTTTCAGACTTGCATTCTCAAGCCTTTTCCAAAAAACGCCAAAGCGCAGTGCCCTTAACGCACACTAAATCCACACTATCCTGAATACCGCTCCAGAGCAGTATTCAAGGCTTAGTGTATCCCATCATGCATCATGTTGTGGAAATAAATAGCAAAACTTTTTGCCAAGATCGCAGGAGGTCAAAGAAAACGTTCCAATGTAATAATAATTAGATATTCCATATAATTTGGTAGTAAAACAAAGTGCTACACGTTTTATTGCTGCATAGATTCGTATATTTATTTTGTACAACATTTGGAACTGCTTTTAATCACTTGATTAGAAGCACCACAAATTAAAATTGTCATGTCATAGGGCAGGGTTATTCAAATCTTACCCTCGAGGGCCAGTGCACTGCAGAGTTTAGCTCTAACCCTAATCAAACACACCTGAGCATGCTAATCAATGTCTTCGGGATCATTAGAAAATCTCAGGAAAGTGAGTTTTATCAGGGTTGGAGCTAAACTCTGCAGTGCACTGGCCCTCGAGGGTAAGATTTGAATAACCCTGTCATAGGGACAACTGAACAGACATTTAGAAGTTGATTTTAAAATGCAAAGAATTTAAAATTAAAATTAAAATTAAAATTAAAATAAAGCTACATAAACACTTGCATTTTTACAATACTATAAGTGTGTCTCATCGGGTAATGAAAAGTTTGACACACTTGTGGTCTTCATCCTCACTTGAACACTTGGGTCAAATACAGGAAATACGTCATAGAAGTAGTCAAGTAGTCAAGTGCAAAGACCGCAAAAGTGTGGGTATTTGGACAAGGCTTCAGACTTGCACTCTCAGATTTTTTTTTCTATTTATTTATTATTTTTTGTTTGAATCTCTCACCATTTTACTACAGTAGCCAGGTGGTGAAGACAAGAAAAAAAAAACTAAATTACAAAGTCAATTGCAATCACCACTTGCACTCTCCACTACCTGCGACGTCACGTGCAATCGACACAAATCGTGCGTGTTATCAGTAGAGACAAGACGCTGTGGTGGTTAAACGATTAAAACTAATTTAGTACTGTAGCTGGAGACACGTTCAACAACCATCCCGTTAATGTGGATGGGGTCATGCGTGCTTCCTTTGTTCTTCCTGAAGTCACACAATGAGCTCCTTTGTCTTACTGGTGTTAAGGAGCAGGTTATTGTCAGCGCACCATGTGGCCAGGTGCTGTACCTCTTCCCTGTAGGCAGTCTCATTGTTGTCACTGATGAGGCCAATCACCGTGGTGTCGTCTGCAAACTTAATGATGGAGTTGGATCCATGCATAGGCTTGCAGTCATGGGTGTAGAGGGAGTAGAGGAATGGACTCAGCACACAGCCCTGTGGTACGCCGGTGTTAAGTGTGATGGTGGTGGTGGAGTGGGTGTGGCCTGACCTAACATGCTGAGGCCTGTTGGTCATCACTGGACATCACTGGACCCTTACTGGATCCTCTTCAGTTTGCCTACAGAGCGAAAAACAGGTCTGTGTATGATGCAGTAAACATTGGACTGCATTATGTTCTGCAACACCTAGACAGACTAGGGACTTATGTGAGGATCCTGTTTGTGGGACTTCAGCTCGGCCTTTAAACACGATCGTCCCAAAACTCCTCCTGCCCAAACTAACTCCGCTCTCCGTGCCCACCTCCGTCTTTCAGTGGATCAACAGCTTCCTGACAGACAGGCAGCAGCTAGTGAGGCTGGGAAAATACACATCCAGCACCCGTACAATCAGCACCGGAGCTCCCCAGGGCTGCGTTCTCTCCCCACTGCTCTTCTCCCTGTACACTAACGATTTGCACATCTAAGGATCCCTCTGTCAAGCTCCTGAAGTTTGCAAATGACACCACACTCATTCCTCATTCAGGACGGTGACGAGTCTGCTTACAGACAGGAGGTTAAAGAGCTGGCTGTCTGGTGCACTCTCAACAACCTGGAGCTTAACACGCTCAAAACAGTGGAGATGATTGTGGACTTCAGGAGAAACCCCCCTGCACTCCCCCCACTCACCATCATGAACAGCACTGTGGCTGCAGTGGATTCATTCAGGTTCCTGGGCACAACCATCTTTCAGGACCTGAAGTGGGACATTCACATTGACTCCATTGTGAAAAAGGCCCAGCAGAGGCTGTACTTCCTTCGCCAGCTGAGGAAGTTCAATCTACCACAAGAGCTGCTGAAACAGTTCTACTCCACCATCATTGAATCCATCCTCTGCACTTCAGTAACTGTCTGGTTCAGCTCAGGTACAACCCTCCCTTCTATTCAAGAACTGTACTTATCCAGAGTGAGCAAAAAGGCTGGCAAAATCACTCTGGACCCCTCACATCCAGCACACTTCCTCTTTGAACTGTTGCCATCTTGTCAATGCTACAGAGCACTGAGCACCAGAACGACCAGACACAGGAACAGTTTCTTCCCTCAGGCAATCCATCTAATGAACACTTGATAATAACTCTGGAAGACACTACACTATTTATATTTACATACACATACACTTATTTAACACACATACTTAGTGTACCTTAAATTTTTTTTGCACAAAATATACCTGTACATACACAACTGCTCTTGTAATATACCTGCCAAACAATTGTCAATTTGTATATTGTCATTCCTTACCTACTTATTTTTATTTTTTTGTATTTTTTTTATTCTTTATTATGTGTTTTTTGTTCTGTCGCTGTCATTCTGTTGCACTGCGGAGCTTCTGTCACGAAAACAAATTCCTCGTATGTGTGTACATACCTGGCAATAAACCTCATTCTGATTCTGATTCTGATACAGGGTCCTACAAGTCTACAAGTAGGAGAAAAAGACAAGACCCACAAATCTGTGGCCACAGAACAGCAGAAGAACGCAAAGCGCAAATTCTCTCATTAAGCATTTTCCTCCCATAGAAAACATAAACACTTAATATGGCTTAATGTAGGTTATCTATTAAGATGCTATATCAAATTCAATATACAGTTTATTAATATAATGTATAATGTTTAGCCTATAGTATTTTCCTCCAATACCGCAAAACGTGGTATAATGGACTAAGATGTTAAAACTCAATTGATGGGTTCCATGTGACATCACTGTGTTTTATCGCCGCCATTTTTGTGTCTGGTCACAGCTGCGCTACCTGTATTAAGTCTATGGTTACAGCTGCCAGAGAAAGATTAACGAAGCACTCACAGAAGGATCACAAAAATTACAACATGCCCGGTATATGTTGTGCTGTTGGGTGTAACAACAGTCGTCAGAGAAATCCCGAACTACAGTTTTACTCAATCCCAAAGGAGTTAGATAGGTGGAATAAATGGTTGCCGTTAATCAGAAGGGACCACTAGCAGCCAACATCAGAATGGGTGTCATCCTCAGTGGCATTGATGATGCTAGACACAGTCAGTGTCAGGCAATGTCTCAGTGGGAGTACAGGTAGAATGCGTGCATGATGAGCACAACGTATTTCCATAAATGCACTTAAAAGATGCAAATGAGTTGGATGGAAAACCTATCTACTAGGTACATATTCAACGTATTAACATTGCACAGGCAGAATGCATGCATTGAATACATTTAAGACATTGTTGAATTGTCAGCTAAAGGGCTAACAGCTGGTTAGCTAACATCAGCACTCTAGCTTGCAGATAACTAATGTTAGAGTTAATATTAGCCATAGATGTTCTTGTTTTGTTTTAGAACAAGGTACGTATATGAAAACCTATCTACATGAAGGTCGAACCTAGTCCCCTGTTCACCACAATGAGAACAATTACTCCCAACAATTACTCCCAGGCCATTCATAGCCCAGACATTTTGGGACCATGCTCGAATGCAGCTTGCAAAGCTACAGTCGAGGCACTGAAAAATGAGTGTACACAACTTAGAGCTGAGGTTTATAGTCTATAGGGCAAAGTTGATGAGCTTTCTTTAAATGAAGAGGCCTTTAAAGGAAACAATGACATGGTACAGGAACTCACAGGCCTTCCAAGCTATACAAAATTAATGGTTGTCTTTACTTTCCTAGTCCAAAGTAGTCCAAGACTGAGTCCCTTTCATAGCCTTGTGTTAACACTGATGAGAATGAGGCTTAATTGACCTTTATATTTCTTTGTCTATTTTTTTTTTTCAGACAAGTGCTTTCAGAATATTTAATAGTACATTAGATGTCATGTTAGACTGTCACCACATCTATACTGGCCATCAAAACAACAAATTCAGCTCAGTCTGCCCATGTGTTTCAGGGATAACTTTAACAATTGCACTTCTATCATTGACTGTTTTGAAATATTTGAGTGCTCATGCACAGACATTCTCTCAGTACAAGCATCACAACACTGTATAATATTTGATTTCAATAACACCATAAGGTGTTATGTCCTTTGTGTCAGAAAGCTGGGGTGGACAAACAAGCGACAAGCACATAACAGAAAACTGTGGATATCTTGAGAAATTATCACGGGGAGATGTCATTCTTGCAGATAGAGGCTTCATTGTCAAAGATACAGTAGGCCTGTATCGTGCACAGTTGAAAATACCAGCATTCATCAAAGGCAAGCAGCAACTGCATCCACTGGAACTAGAAGCAACAAAGGGGACTTGCTGCTGTCAGGATCCATGTGGAAGGAGTCATTGGCCTGGTCAGGAACAATACACTATCCCTTCAGACCACCATGCCTCTGTCTCTCTGCCAAGGGGCCACTAAAGGACAACCTACCTCACTTGACAAGATGGTGACAGTTTGTTGTGCTCTTTGCAAGTTTTGCCCATCTGTTGTCCCCACAGAAACGACAGACAGTAGTTGCTTTCTACAATGTAAAACAGATAAAATTCAACTATTCCTTCCTACAGTAAAATAAATTAGTCACCTTTTTCCAGTTTTGGATCCTATGGTTTGATTACATACTCCTGTAAACTCCGTACTACAATGCAGAACCAATTATTAAATAGTTTTCCTGTGCACTGCACAGTGTGCAATCTATTGTATTTTAATATGTATGATTGTGTTGTCCGATGAATGTGTACACGATTACATGACCATAAGGATCAAAGAAAAAAAGAAAAAACATTTCGTTTTTTAATTTTATTAATATCAATAACGTACTACTGAGCAAAGATCAAGCTTCATTTGTACTTGGACATCATTTTTAACATTTATGTATATGAGACATTTGAAATATCTCTGTAAAATTGTTCAGAAAGTTTATTGCAAACAAAAGTTGATGACCTAAAGGAGCTTCTTGCACTCTAAACATGTCCAAATCTTTTGGTACTCTGCTCAGCTTCAGACAAGACTTGTGGAAGTGTTTTTCATTTGCATTGCTCAGAGCGGGTCGAGGTGATGGCAGATCCAATAAGTACAGTCTTGTGCATGTATCTGAGGGAGTGACCTTCGATGACAGAGACGATTGCACTTTTCTTGGGATTTTGCCTCTTGGCCTTCACTTTGGTGGAGCTGTGCACAGAACAACTTGAACTCATCAGCAGATGGTCTCCGTGTGCCAAATGGTCTTGAATTGCAACTTTTTTTCCTTGTTAGTGAAGATGTTAGACAACTCACGTCATCGTACTTCACTTTTTTCGTGCTCGGCTTTGTCCATGTGCATGGCTTCTCAGTGCATGCCTGTCCTTCTCTCTTGTCAACAGCAGTCAAAACTATGCACATCAATGCCGAAGCATGGGAAAAAAAACCTCTCCTAACCCTGCCATGCAATGTGCCATCACCACTGTCCCTTCCACCTGCACCACTATCCATGGACATGTTGCTTTTGTGATCAGAACCTGGGAATGACTGACCTGTTAACTAAAAAAATGTAGCATAATATAATAATATAATTTGCAAATACTTACTGTGCCTTACAAAAAGCTAATCTCTTCTGATCGTGTTCAAATATCGTATGATATGACAATTAAACTTGTGTGGTAGTCTATTGTTTTTTAGATTAGAAAAGGCATGTGGCCATTTGCATTTTGTCTAGCTGTATTTTCATGAATGCGCTTAAGAGATGCAAATGAGTTGGATGGAATAACTTACATGAAGGTCATACCTTGTTCTAAAACAAAACAAAAATATCCATGGCTAATATTAACTCTAACGTTAGTTATCTGCAAGCTAGAGTGCTGGTGTTAGCTAACCAGCTGTTAGCCCTTTAGCTGATAATTCACTAACTAGCATGACTACTCTAGACTTTGACCATTACCAAAAGAAACACAGCTGATAATTGTAGACTCACTTAAACTTACATATTATTAATGCCAAGGTAACAAAAATAAAAGTACAGAGAATATCAACATTTCATACAAAGAGGTGACATTACATGCAAGCACCATTTACATACGTATAATTATAATAATAAATAATACAAAACGACAAGCTTTAACAAAACAAAATTAACGATTAAATAAATTAACTGTTTTAAATGCCTTAAGCTTTTTGGAAGATTAAATAGTTTGGATATACTGTTGGACTTCTTTTTCAAAAAAGAATATATAAGGGCTTTTGATGAGTGAATTTTCTGCTTTTGAATATTTTTTTTCAGTCTCATTTAGAGATGTGCTGTGGTTTTGATGCCGGTTTGACACACAAATATAGCCGCGGGCAAAGCGGAAGTGACGTCTTTGGAACCCATGGATATGCTCTTCTTCATTATTAAAATATACATAACTAAATAGGCTATGTACAGGCAAGCAGGTGAGCCCAGAATAAATGCAACACGCAAAGTTTCGCGTTAAGCGTTTTTCCATATAGAATAAACCTCCTACAGCTCTTTTAGCCTATATCATTGTCTTTGTCCATTAAGCTACATTACGTGTTTTATTAATAAAGATTTTCTATGGGAGGAAAAATTAGCTAACGCATTGCGTTCTGGACTCGTCTGCTTGCCTGTACGGAGTTGATGCTTTTAATATAACTTAATGCCTTTCATAATGCACGTTCATATTTGTATTAAGTGTTTATGTTGTTTTTTCTACGGGATGCAAAAACGCTTACGAGAGACTTTGTGCATTGCGTTCATATTCTGCTGTTCCGTGGCCGCGGATTTGCGGGTCTTGTCATTTTCTTGCAGGACCCTGTACGTTATAGTAGCCTACTAAATTAGTTTTAATTGTTTAATCACCACTACAGCGTCTTACCTCCATTGGCAGCACGCACGATTTGGGTCGATTGCAAGTTACGTCGCAGGTAGAGGTGACGTCGTAATTTAGTTTCTTTTTTCCTTGTCTTTACCACTTGGCTACTGTTGTAAAACGTTGAGAGATTTCAAACAATAAGTATCAATAAACAGAACAAAATAAACAACAAAAAAGACTGCAAGTGTTGTCACTACTGGAAGCGCAAGTGTCTGAGACTGCAAGTCTCCAGGTGTCTTGGCTGATGAGCACCAATCATAGACACAGGTGCTGATGGAAAAAAAGGGGGAGTCGTTTTTGCTTACATCCGTAGTGTGGCTGCAAAGTGTTTTACTTTTGTCGAGACCATCAGTTTGGACTAAGAATGTTAATAGACGCTCACACGGTAAGTCTATGCCTTTTCTCATTGTTATGCTCAAATTCTTGAGAAATGTTCAACGGTAGTATCATTTTCAATCAAACTGACAGTTTAATAAAGAATTTGTCATGATGGCAAGTGTCGAGTAGCCTAGTATTAGTAACCTCAATTATTAGGCTCCTATAGATATATTTGTTAACACTGCAATGAATTAGTATAAAAACAGTATACCTTTCTTTCTTTCCTTCTTCTTATTTTGGTAGTTTGGTGGAAACTATGCTTTAGTTATAAAAGTTAATTTGTTAGTTTTCCATGAAAATACAAAATCAGTGCAGTTTCTAAACTAGTGTCTATATCTGTTTCAGGAATTATCTGGAAAAAAAAAAGGAAAAAAAAAAAAAAAATAGTGCACTGTCTTCTTGGACGCATGTATATGTAGTCTAGGTAGGTTAGGTGTTAAGAAAGGAATAATGCTGCATTGTATATAATGTGTACTTTTAACACAAAACAGTAAGTGAAGCAGCAGGCATTATTCCACCAAAATTATTTCAAACTGTCCTACACATGTAAAATTTGGAAATAAAAAGGTTATTTTGCTTATTTATTTAATTTTTGGGAAGCATGTTTAATATTTAAATCAACTAATGAGTCAAGACATATAGGTAGAAATCAAAGTTGATTACTGTGGTTTATACTTGTTACACAAATGGAAAGGCTTTGGGATATGGCCACAATCTGCCTTTTTTATCTGCATTATTAATTAAAAATGAGGCAAAAATTATGTTTTGCTGTATACAAATGCTGAAGCAATAGATCAGGGTGTAGGGCTTGGACCTTCATAGATCAAATGTCAGATCAATAACATTCTGAATACACCTCCAGAAGGTCAATGATCCATCTACTATCGAAATGGATCATAGCGCACACTTTCTCTCAGGTGCTGTGCATTATCTTTCCCTGAGCTTAATGCAGTGTCCTCAGGGGACTGGAATGTAGGCTACTACTCACCTGTGGTGTTTTAATTAATCACCGAGACCAATTTTCCAATAAATTAAAAGGTTGTTTAATTTTAGATCCACATACAAAAAATGATGTCTTTTAATTATGCAAACAATAAGAACATGCTAGTCATAGTAATACTACATTTTCTGTAAGGTGATGTTGGCATTGACAGCCTTAGCCCAGTTTCAGTTTCACACTCATGTTGTTCCATCCTCTATGCCTGACTGACTGACTTCTCTGAAGCATGAATGATAATATTTTGAAAAATTTGTTATTTTGTCCATACAATGAAAGAAGAAATAAATGCTTTGGACCAACATGAGGTTGAATTAATGATGATTTAATTTTCTTTTTTCAGTGAACTTGCCTTTTCGTAAGTGACAGACAGCATTCTTCACCCACACAAACCACATAAATTTCCTACAGGAAGTCATTTGGTGTTATCTGGTATGCTATGTAATGTCTTCATATAAACAAATAAACTGTTTCACTGTCACTTTGTGATCTCAGTAGTGTTACTGTTTCTTCTGTCTGCTAGGCTCACAGCTCAATTTGATATCAATGGGAATTTAATCGAAGGAACTGAATTCAGTAGAAGATGCATGTTGTTCTGCCTATAAAAAGCAAATGTATGATCAGCTAACTTCGATTCCACAAGGACAAATCAAGAGACAGAGCAGTGCTTCAAGTACATTCCGTTGTGTAAATCCCCACCAGTTCCTGTAAAAACCAACATCCTTACTTGTTTCTCAAGAGTTCACTTCTCTAAACAGAGTTGTTGTAAAATGAAAAAGAAGTATATGAAATTACTCATCGTAGCACTAGCTAGCAGCTTTTGTCTTGTCATTTTTCTTTTCCAAACTTAGGATGTGGAACACAAACAAAGTGACTTGGCCAAGATCACTTCGGTTCCAGATTCCACACCAAGAAAACCTACAACTGTAGCTGTCAGGAGTATCAAAAAGAAAACCCATAGTGTTATGCCATATGAACTTCCACACCTTACAATTTCTGAGACTTTTAGAAAAGACATTCCCAAAAATGGTGCTTTCTGGAACCGGAAGTTTCATTCTCTCCTTAGGCAGTTTGATTCCACTGACAATCAAACACAGAAAGGCCCACATAAGTTTCACTGTCAGCCTGATAGTTTTGAGTTGATACAAACCAACATTCAAGATGTTCATTCATACCCTCCACTTTATGCAAAATTCCTTAGAGGCATGGAGTGTCGAGACCCACTGCTTCTTATCGATCAGCCTGACAAGTGTATGTCAGAGAACGGAGAGGATCAATTTTCCTCCTTTTTGCGATCAAATCCATCCCGGGGCACTTCGAGAGCCGCCAAGCAGTCCGTGAGACCTGGGGAAGAGAAGGCTTGTATGACAATGGACTTCAAGTACGAACTGTCTTTCTGCTGGGCCGATCATCTGCGGATGATCCCAAGATCGACAAACTGGTTTCACTTGAAGCTCAGCAGTTTCAAGACATTCTCGTCTGGGATTTTCATGAATCCTTTTACAACCTGACTCTAAAGGAGCATGTGTTCTTCAAGTGGATGCTTGATAACTGTCCTCATGCGTCTTTCATTTTTAAGGGTGACGATGATGTTTTTGCTAACACTCTAGCGATACTGAATCATCTGAAGTCTCTGGAGCCCGAACAGGCCATGGCATTGTACACTGGGCAGATCATTTCTAAGGCCAACCCATTACGGGACCCTAAAATCAAATATTATGTTCCTCAGTCATTCTATGAAGGTACTTACCCTCCTTATGCTGGTGGCGGTGGATTCATCTTTTCTGGAAACCTGTGTTCCATCTCTTTACCACGTTTCCTTTACATACCCTTCTTCCCTATTGATGACGTCTACAATGGGATGTGCTTCAAGGCACTTGGAATTCACTCCAACAAAACACGAGGGTTTCAAGACCTTTTGACATTCGGGAACAAGATCGAGAGAACCCCTGTGTACACCAAGACCTGCTCCTGGTGCACCAACGTAACCCTGTGCAGACTATAAGACTGTGGAGAAATATGCACAGCATCATGCTGACCTGCTGATATTCGTAAACTATTAAACACCATTATGTTCGGCTGTTATGCTTGATCAAACCCTTGTTTGAAAAGAACAAGCTCAATTTTCTGGGGGCAACATGGGGACAGTGCAGAGCATTAAAGTACCTCTTAAGAGACCCTGGATGAAGACTTTTGTTGGTTTATTTGTTTGTTTTCAGTTAGGTTTTGAAAGGATTTGGTTTTATTTCTTTGAATATTGTACTTGATGTCTAACACCATCATATCTTATGTTTCTGTGCAATTGACATTGAGTGAGGTTTACCGGTTTAACTTGTACAGGTTATCTAACACAGTTAGGGTGGGGATAAGTCATCGTTTACTCATCCTCATGTCATTCCAAACTCATACAAAACAAGTTTTGCTTTTGTTCTGCAGAAAACATATTTAGAAGAGTGTTTCAGATGTTTTTGTTCTTATGTAAATGGATAGAATCTTTAAAACTCCTTAAAATGTAAAATGTTATGTTTACTTCACGTTCATTATAAAAAAACAAAAAGACATGGAAACACAAACCTTAATGTTTTAAAGGGATACCGTTTACACCCAAAAGTCAAAAATCATGTACTCTACTCAATGAAAGTCAATGGCGGCTACCATTCTTTAAAATGCCCTGCTTTGTGGTTCACAGAAGCAAGCCTTACAGATTTGGAATGACATGAAGTGAGAGAATTTTCTTTCTTTTTGAGTCAACTATGTTTTATCTAAGGTCAAACATCTGCTACTCTCATGTTTTATTTTTATTTTTTGGTCACAATTTGATCCGATCTTATACTGGCTTACGATTACATTTCACATTGTGAAGTGAAGTGACGTGTGGCCAAGTATGGTGACCCATACTCGGAATATGTGCTCTGCATTTAACACATCCAAGTGTTCACGACCCAGTATGAACATACAACCCCGAGGAGCAGTGGGCAGCCATGTAGCCATATTCCAGCCATATTCAGTGCCTTGCGCAAGGGTCTACTCAGTCATGGTATTGAAGGTGTAAAGAGAGAGCTGGTTATTCACTCCCCCCACCAACAATTCCTGCTGGACCTGAGGACTCCAACCCACAACCTCTGGGTTTACAACGTCGGACTCTCTAAAGGGTTAGTTCACCCAAAAATTAGGCTGCGTGTTTACTCACCGCCCGAGGCATCCTGGGTATATACAACTTTCTTCTTTGGGGACAAATCCAGGCGGAGTTTATATTAAAAATCAATCTGTGAACTTTCAAGAGTTGTATATCTAGCAGTATACTGTCCTTTTTCCACTTGACTTGCGCTTCTTGCAACTTGTAAAATTAGGAAAAGAAAAGCGTGAGAAAAAAGGCGATCTCTCTCTCTCTCTGCCGTCAGAAACAGAGCGCGCAGACTCAGAGTTAATGCAAGTGCACGCACGGTAATAATGCTTACAGACTGGACACACTCATATTTAATATATTTCAAATCAGCAACAAAACCTGAGGTGAACTGTCACATGAATATTTCTATGACGCTCAAATTGCGTTAAAAAGCATATTTTAGGTTGATCCAGCTAGCACGCATGTGCAGTCGCAAGTACGTGTCATGTTTCTATGGAAACCAGTGAGGGACACCGCCAAACCGCGATTTACATTTCTCCCATTTTTATAATAATATAAATGAATCGTTTACTCTTAAAGGTTTTAGTGGTCAGATTCAGACTCGACGCAGAGCAGAGAGCACAGAGATGATAGCAAATAAATATCGTCAGCGGCCATGGCACTGAATGAGCAACAGGTTTATTGACTTGTAATAGC
>NW_024879155.1:63821-69596 GCF_018340385.1 Cyprinus carpio | reverse complement strand
AGATAACATTTTAAAGTTATAAGTAATAATAATGTGTCTGAATATAAAATTTTTATAAAATTTGTATTTTTCAATATACACAAGATGGCACCCATACAGAGAGGAGAGGGACAGCGGGAGGGGGGGAGGTGGAGGGGGAATTGAGAGGGCAATACAGAAAAGGAGTAGGAAGGGAAGTAGGATAGGAAGGTGGAGTGAAGAGAGAATGGCAGGGGCTATTGAAGAATATGAGCAGGAGGTGACTGAAGGACACAAACCAAAATTAAAGCAGGCCAAAGCAGAAAGAAACCAAAAACAACCAAAGTGCATAAGCCTGCTGGTTTCCGCCCCCAAAAAGCTGCCGTTCCTCCCCTGCAAAGTTCAGGGAAGTGACCCCTGTACTGGTTGCAAGGGGGTCTATGGGGATGCAAGCGACCCAAAGGCCAATGAGGAATGGGTGGCTTGTTGCCACTGCCAACGGTGGTATCATGAGTCCTGCGGAGAGCTCAATAGACTTATGGATGACGATGACTTCATCTGTCTTGGATGTGTTCACTGAAGTTGTTAAAAGGTGGTAAAAGGATGTAGGCTTAATGAAAGTTCCATTCATTGAATGTAGAGTGAAGTTTACAATGTTACAATTTTTGCATTAGTTCCAGAAATGCATTTTTTTAAAAATCCTTCCAAATATTAATTAATTGAAGGTCCTCCTGGTGTTCATATTTTTAAGCTTCATCAGCCAGACTTTCATTTTTCAATGTATATATTTCTACCGTTTTATTTACGTTTTTATACAACTTACCAACTTCATTGGAATTGGGGCTGTATTTTCATGCTCATTTTTAACCATAAAATAGTGTCCCACTTTCCTCAACAAAAGTGTCCCACTCAACCTGATAGCTTCTAGTTTGCTTTGGAAGAGGGTGTCAGATGGTGCTTAAAGATGAACAGTTTGTTAATAAATACATAAATTGGGGAAAATTTCACCATAGTGGCCTCATTACACCTATTTTAAACCAAAACACATATAATATTAATACATTCTAACTGATTTAGGTTGTTTAAAATGCAATTTACCAAAAAGTGTCCCACTTTACCTGACTTCACCCTACTGCTGCATGCATACGCGCTCCCACGACTGGGGATACACTTTTTTATCAGGGGTAAGTAAAGTACCTTGATAAACGCACCCTTACAAAGTCACATATGTGCTCATGTTTTTGGAGATGATACCATTTGAAACTTTGTATCTCCTGTTATTGCCTCCTTATAGGATTAATTGATTTGTTGTATTCATTTTTTGTCAGTTGCTTTGGCCCAAAACAGATAGAGGTAAGTCAGCGGTATTTATACTGTGGTGTTGATTACTTGATTGTGCTCCACCGGTGTTGATTAGGCTATTTATCTGACGCGCTCCTCCCGAACCTTGTTAATAAAACATCAAGTGCATCATTTCATTCAAAGCCTAAATCCTCGCAGTGGTATTGTGTTCATTTGGAAACTGTATCAGCAGTGCTGTTGTCCTATTCATTACAATAATAATAGAAGTTCAGTGACTCAAGAAATGCAAATCTGCATGCCATTTTTAATGCTGCAAGTGCAGTGATTTGAAAAACTGGTATGTGCAGTTTAGCCCATGTGTACTACAGTTACTGTATTTATGTAGATATTCTTGTAAGGGTGACTTTTCACCAGTACTTGCTACCCTTGCTGGGTCTCTGTAAAATAAAACCATTTTGCCAATTGCCAAAATATGCTGCTTTAACAGAATTGCCTTTGCATTGTGTTGAATAAAACTCACAATGGACACCAATTCGTGTTTTAGAGTAGACTTTTATTCTTTTGGGAACATATTGAACAGTGGTGCTCACCAATCACACTTGTTGTGTGTGTTATTCATTGGAGGTGAACATCAAACTGGATATTACCACAAATAACATGGAGGAGGCACAAACAACAAGCATGCAGTTTACTTCTATAGATGACATAATACACACACACATATTTATATGTTGATACTGATCTATTAAATGGTTATACAATTGATACAATGTCATTTTCCCATGTAGCACTCTCTTTCTCTCTGCTGGCAAATCATTATTTAAAGACCCAACCAGAACTGATTAATTATACATCGACATTCAGAAGGTGCAGGCAGTAAATGCTTTTAGATACATAATTAATCATTTCAATTTTTTATTGACAGACTATAAGCAGAAATGAAACTGAAATCCAATATAATGACAAATTCAGAAAAAGAAAAAAGATAAGTATTGTTCATAAGTATTCTATAAGTATTATCCAAAATAAACTGAAGCAAAACTTAAAAACATGTTGTTTTTTTTATAGATGCCATGACAAACTACATATAGTGCTGAATATAATGTCTTCACAGACTGACGAAGCATACCAGTTCACAAAATCAACAGAATGCATAGTATATATATAAAAATGTCTAAAACTTGGCTGTTAGTTAGTAACCTTGGTGTGCTCTTTGACAGCAATCTCTCTTTTCTCCTGAATAACCAGTCTGTGATCCAGATCAGGATGTTGACTCTGCACCTAGTGATGACCACAACAGCCCTAAATATCAGTGGAGACCATGACAACTGGACGAGCCGTAGAGACAGATCCCCTGTAGCTGCACAAGTCCTCTGCACAGACCCCTATGTACTTTAACTCTTCCATAAGCCAGCATGATATACCTGATCTTCAGGCGCAGAAGGGACTGATAAAAAATTCAGAAAGATATCAGTTCATGGTCTGATTTGTGTTGCAGCCTTTGGAATTAAGCCACACCATGCTGGCCTTATCTGGCCAGAGGGAGAACTGGTCTCGACTGAGTCTGGTTTCTCCCCAAGTTTGTTTGTTTCTTTTGTTTTTTTCTCCATTTCTGTCACAAATGAGGTTTGGGTTCTTGTCACTGTCACGCTAGTTTTGGATACGGAAAAATATTTTTGGAATTGACTGTACTGACACTGTTGGATGAGAACTGAACCAACTGAGCTGGATGTGATGTTTTCACCAGAGCTGCTTTATATATGAATTAAACTATTTCACAATTGATGGACTTTACATTGACTTTAATTACTGCTTACAGCAGAATCAAATCATTACTTCTTATCATTGCAAAAGCTGCTTTGAAACAATCTGAATTTTATAAAGCATTATGTAAATAAAAGGTGTCTTGACTTTAAAAAGAAACCCAGCCCTACCATATGCTAAATGAATCCTTACATGAAACTGCTACATGTGTGGCTAAATTGGCATAAAAACATGCATTATACAACTTTATTTAGATTAATGTCAACTGAAAGGAATTTTATTTAAATGGCACTTTTGATTCGCAGTTATTCCGTAACTTTTAATGCTGCCACTAATTGATAAAACTGAAAATTATGTCTTATACTATGTTTTATTTTATTTGATATTCATTAATGTTTTTATATTCAAAAATGAGTTTATTTTTTCTTGAGCATATTTGTTTGTGCATCATTCATTAAAGTTATAGCTTTCTCAAAGCTGGTCGTCGCTGCATTGCTGGTGGTGTCAGTTCTGAATAAGAATCTTTTGCATTCCATCCAGAAAAAACTCCACGAACAGCTCCTTTAAAAGCACCCCCAGTGACTCTTCCGACACAATGAACCGGATCTGGACCCAGAGCGGTTTTTGCAATACTTTCTAAATTTTCTGAAATCAGAAATTAGTTCTGAAACTCCTTCATCACGAGCACCTAGAAAAGCATCAACCAGTACCAATGTTGTTATTCTTGCAGCCCACCTCAGAAATGCTATGTAAAATGTGTACTTTGCTTCTTCATCACGTAATCCTGCAATTATTTCTTTTTTAATTTGCTTATCCACCTCTCTAAGTAGATCATTGCTGTAGCAGTTGTATTTTTCCACCATTTTATCAATGGTTTTCAGTATTTTTTCCACCTGTTTTTCCTTTTTTTTTCTATTCCAGTATTTGTCGATGACGTGACAGCGACCTCCACATTTATCAGCCAGCTCTTTTAATTGTGAATTGGTCTTCACAAATTCTTCAATGGTCTGGCCTTCTAGTTGTTCACCAAAAGTGAATAAGATCAGTGTGTGTTTCAAGGCATCCTCTGTCAATGAGTTCAGAAGTTGTTGCACCATCTTTTTTTCATTTTTTGTGAATCTTCCAACCTTTAGGACAATGATAAAGGTGTGAATGCCTTCCGCGCAATCAATCAGAGCTCTGAGGATCTCAGATTTCATCTCCTCCTCCTTGCCATCCTCTATGTCAAAAAAATCAGGTGTGTCGATAACTGTAATTTGTTTTTTACTAACCATGTTCTCATTTCTCTGACATTGAGTTGTAACAGAATTAGCTGATGCTTTAGTGATGAATACAGTTTTTCTAAGAATCATATTCCCAATGCTGCTTTTGCCATTTCCTGTGTTTCCAATAAGGACAATATTTCTCTTTGGCACTGTGTCTAATAATAGAAAAAAAAAAAACGTGTTAAAATGTGAGTTTTTTTCTTCTAATTCTAATCCTAATATTGTTTTTGAAACATCTTGTGATTGATCGACCTAGCTCTAATCAGCTTTGTTAATAACATTTTACACAGTAAATTTGACATTGTGCAACAATCTGAACTTACACGTATTTCCCATGATCCTTGTCTGTTGATGGTGTCAGTGTCTGTAAAGTAAATGACATGCAGGTTATTCTTGACTCTGGGCCCTTATTCATATCTAGAAACATTCATGGGTTTTAATCATTTATGATGTTTATTTGTCTAAGCACATTTGAATGCATGTTTTCTTACTCATTGTACTATTCAGTAAATTGGTGACTCTGCACTTTGCAGTAGTATGGATGGGATAGATTGATCAGAACTTAATTCGGTCCTGGAGAGCCGCAGTCCTGCAGAGTTCAGCTCCAACCCTAAAAAAAAACCTCATCTGCCTGTAGCCTTTGTAATCCTGAAGACATTGATGAGCTTGTTCATGTGTGTTTGATTTTTTTTTTTTTTCAGGGTTGAAGCTGAACTCTGATCTAGGACCGAACTTGCCTACCCCTGGGATAGAGGAAGTCACTTGAAATGTGATTTTTTTTAAGGTAAAAAATTATATGCAATAAACAATGTAACATTCCTTTTCATGACATCTCTGTCAAATATTTAAATTTACGTCATATGTTTACATGATTATTTATAAAGAATGAGCATTTACTTAATTTTCCACAAAATGATGTAATATGAGGATGTTTGAGCACTCTCTCCCATCTCACTATAACATTCAGACAAAGCAACAGATGGAGCTCATGGACAGAAAACCAGAGTTATATGTGTCTTACATGTTGTATGACTTAAATGGAGTTTATGAAATTTATAACATATGCGGATGGAGAATCCAGTATTAACAAAGACACAGGGAAGAGACAGAACAAATATAAAACCAGATAAATACACAATTAAAAGAATATATTATTTGTCTAAGTACCTCAAGCGGTCTCTGGTATTTTCATAAGCATAACGTATTTATTATGGTAACAGTTAGCATACATAGCCTACCATTTAGCATCATAAATTTTTGCCTTATATGGTGAACAAAATTCCCATTGGACCACATTCTTAATTATTTCAGACACTCGCTGGTGAAGGTGAGTTTCTCAAATAAAATTGTTTTACGTGTCTTTCACGAGTTCACACTTACATATAATTAGCTGAAATATTATAATGCATATTTGGCGTGCTGTCCGGGGAAGTGCTCCGAGCTCGGGAATGACCCGAACCTAGAGTACCCCCCCCCCCACCCCCCC
>NW_024879155.1:61180-63490 GCF_018340385.1 Cyprinus carpio | reverse complement strand
AATGGATGAGCCCTACCGGCCGATGAAGAAGGAGCAGTGTGATTGAATAGCCCGACCAGGAGGGCCTGAGTTGCCTCGACTGGAATAGGTCACAGTTTTGGCGTACGGGCCCTACTGGCTGATGAGCCCCTGCTAATCAGTGGGCAACCAGGGCAGATAACGGACCGAGAGGGCCCATGAAGCCTCCGACTGGAGATCGAGACTCAGGACGACGGACGTGTAGGTCCTTCAGTTAAGCAGATAAACAGTCTGTGGAGGCTTGGGAAAGAGGACTCTAGCGACATCCGACGGGAGATCAATACTCACGGCATCAGATGGATAAGACCTGTTTGTGGGCAGCAAGTAAAGAAACCCAATTGGGAGCACTCTCGGCGACATCTGACACGAGCACAATACTCAACGGCATCAGACGGGAAAACCCGACTGCGCGGGCTCTCGCGGCATCCGATGGGAGATCAGGACTCAGGACATCGAACAGGTAAGCCTCACCAGGCGGGGGGAAAAGATTTGGACAGCGTTTGGCAGGAGGTCGAGACTCTTAACATCGTACGGCTGAGCATCGCCACCCGTCAAACATCAACAAAAAGTTAGGTGGCCGTGAGACTCTTGCCGACATCCGATGGGAGCTCAATACTCAAGGCATCGAACGGGTAAGCCTCTCCGACTGTAGCATGGAGAAAGTAAAGTTTATGTGGCTGGGAGACTCTCGCCGACGTCCAATGGGAGCTCAATACTCAAGGCATCGAACGGATAAGCCTCACTGACCGTAGAAAGGAAAAGGTAAGGTTGTCTAGCCGGGAGGCTCTCGCCGACATCCGATGGGAGCTCAATACTTAAGGCATCGAATGGATAAGCCTCTCCGGATGCAAGACGGAAAGGTAAAGTTGTGTTGCCAGGAGGCTCTCACCGGCGTCTGATGGGAGCTCAATTCTCAAGGCATCGAACGGGTAAGCCTTGCTGACCGAAGGAGGAAAAGGTAAGGGTGTGTGGCCGGGAGGCTCTCACCGACGTCCGATGGGGGCTCAATACTCACAGCATCGGATGGGTAAGCCTTTGTTGACCATAGGATGAAAAAAGTAAGTTGTCTAGCCAGGAGACTCTCGTCGACATCCGACGGGAGCTCAATATTCGCAGCGCCGGACGGGTAAGCCTCGCCGACCGTGGAAAGGAAAAAGTAATGTTGTCTAGACGGGAGGCTCTCGCCGACGTCTGATGGGAGGTAAATACACACGATATCAAATGGGTAAGCCTCTGCGAACATAAGACGGAAAAGGTAATGTTGACTGGCCAATATTTGGCCAGACAGTGAAGTTTTTTTTTTTTTTTTGCTGCCCCAATGCGAAAAGAGTGGCTAGAGAAATTTTCTGCTGGGATATCTGATAATTGCGGGACGGATTTGAGATGTTTTTGGAACCAGAAGCGAGTAACAGGGTTTTTTTTTTTTGGTTGCATTGGAGAAGAAAAAGTCAGGTTGTCTGGCTGGGAGGCTTTCGCCGACGTCCAACAGGAGCACAATACTCACTGCATCGAACGGGTAAGCCTCGCTGACTGTAGAATCAAAAAAGTAAGGGAGTGTAGCCGGGAGGCTCTTGACGGCATCCAGTGGGAGCTCAATACTCACAACACGGACTGGTCAGGTTCGCCGGTAGTCAGACGGAGAGGCCAAGATCGCTTGACCGGGAGGGCTCTTGCAGCATTCGACGGGAGTTCAATACTCACTGCACGGACGGCTAAGCAACACCCATAGTTGAAAGAAAAACATTCACTCGACCGGGAAAGCTCTTGCAGCACCTGACAGGGAGTTCATTACTAAGAACAATTTGGGTTGTCTAAATGGGTAGATGCTATGAGGATTACTTTGTGTAACTGTTTAAAAAATCCGATGAGCTGCTTCCCGATAACGTGTCAGAAAATCTTGGTGCGGTCTTTGCATTCGAAAGTTAAGCGTACAAAAAATAAAATAAATAGAATTTCCTGTGCCTGTGTAACCCAAATAAGTGCTTTGAATCTGGATGCATAGGCATAACTCTGAAATCTGAGGTGATGTCGACTTTTGCCAGCCAAGTGCTAAGACCCATGAAATATATAAAAGGTTTTTTTTTTTTTTCAGAATTTCAGAAATCATCAAGAGTAAATGAGGTGATTATGTTTCAAAACGGCAAGTTATGCGGAGCTGACGGATCGATTAGGAGTTTCTTACCCCAGAATTTTTCAAGTAGCTACTCCAGTGGCTAATGCAAAACTGAAAAGGCGGGGCATCGAAAGGGCTGATCGTTAATGGGTATGGACCGGTATGATAGCCTTAAGCCA
>NW_024879155.1:60741-60981 GCF_018340385.1 Cyprinus carpio | reverse complement strand
AAGAAAAATAAATAAATAAATGAAGACTGACATCGTTATTTAACCTTAATATGTAATTACAGTTAATTTTAGTTATATAATTCATGTACATATCATTTCATATAATTTAGTTATATAACAATAATCATACACATTGTTGTATAATAACCCAATTTGAAGCAAAAACAGAATGTTCTCACAAGCTTTGTGAAATTATACCACGTAAACTTTTCAGAAGACAGTCAGCTCCCCTCAGAAACA
>NW_024879155.1:55564-59822 GCF_018340385.1 Cyprinus carpio | reverse complement strand
TGCATTTCCTCTTAATCACGCGAAGAAAAAAAAGTATTGAAAAACTAGATGATGCACGTTGGCTAGACTTGGAGAGAGGTGCCTAGTAATACTCACATCACATGTGTGTTATGGATATCATGACTATGGCACCAGTACTGATTACCAGGGCCCCAAAGGAAGAGAGGGCCCTTGAAAAGTCTGGAATATATTTAATTTTACCTGGATATTTTCATTAGGGGGGGACATGGGGGCCCATCAGGACTGCCTATGCATAGGGCCCGGAATCTTGTGCAACTTCCC
Organism: Cyprinus carpio; assembly: GCF_018340385.1. Taxonomy (NCBI): domain Eukaryota; kingdom Metazoa; phylum Chordata; class Actinopteri; order Cypriniformes; family Cyprinidae; genus Cyprinus; species Cyprinus carpio. Next base: position 59,540 of record NW_024879155.1, on the reverse strand, counting down.
TGCACATGTGAATTAGGTTGCACTTGTTGATTGTTTCTTTGTGGTAAACCTTATTTTTAGCTGTACAAAACAGTTAGTTTTGCTGCTTTCTAATGACAATTAATGTGTCCTATCATATTATTTTAATCTGTTATCTTAATTAAGAACACTCTGGTTTGTACTGTTTTACTGTTTACTGCACGTTGTTATTCTCCTTGTTATTTACCTATAGCGGCTAATGAAACGGAAGTCTCACCCATAGGCTCACTTCCGCGTTGAGGAAAAAGGTGGATAATCGATAGTCGTATAGGTACATAGCTGAAATCATTTTCTCGCAAATCAATCTTTTTCATCCGTTTATCTGAGTGAAGTGTAATTTAAAATACAGGAAAAAATACTCATGAAATTAAGAAAATCATAGAAATTTCTTTGTATTCTACGCCGTTTGCGACGTGGCTAAAAAATATCAAGATCCTTGTGTCACGACGTCGTTTAACAACTTTCAGCAACCAATGACACCTTTTAACAACTTACCTAAAAATGTATTTGCAACACGGCCTGTGCCGCTAGTGAGAGAGCTTGAGGCCTGGCTGCATGATGACGCTGCGGCCGGAAGAGCCACAGTAAAAGGTTGAGTCGAAGCGGGAAGCCAGTGAGGCTTTGCTCAATGAGATCGGCAGCATGGCCCAGCCTCGTTGGAAGCCTGCCGCAGCGAGCCAGCGCTTACGTTGATGGTAAGGAATTCTCTTCTAAGGAACGAACCTCCGAGGGCTCCTCCTTCCGCTGGCACTTCACAGCCAGTGGGGCTGCCGAGAGAACAGGCTGAACCCCTTTATTGGGTATCACTTACATCTTTCAGTGCTCCCCTCCGATGTCGATCGATACATCGGAGGGTGAGCCAGACCTGTCTGGAGAGGATGATCCGGCAGCAGGGTGGATCCAGAAATGATGGATATGATTTCCCGGTCCGCAGAGAGCATCGGGCTCGAGTGGAAACCTCCACCCGCATCCCGAACCCTCAAGGCTGGATGATCGGTTTCTCAGGGTGGCTCGCACTGATTCTCAGGGCCCCACTCCTGTGCCTTTCTTCCCGGAGGTGCATTTTGAGCACACAGGGTTGTGGATGGTGCCTTTCAATGCCAGAAACCGCCCCAGTGCCTCATCCTCACTCACCACCCTTGACGGTGGGGCAGCGCGGGGGTATAAGGAAGTCCCTCCAGTGGAACGGTCTCCAGGCATGCTGTGGTTCACATGGATGCCTTTACCTCCTGCTGGGAAGCCACTTTCGATAGGCTTGCAGTGTCAGGGGTTTGTCAGGGCCCCCAACTGCACTGGCACATCAATTGCCTTGAGTTGCTGGCAGTGCGCCTTGCCTTGATCTGTCTCAAAGGGCGCTAACGAGGCAAGCATGTACAGGTCCGCATGGACAACACTGCGACCGTTGCGTACATCAACTGACAAGATGGTCTACGCTCCCATAGCATGTCACAACTCACCGCCACCTCCTCCTCTGGGAGAGGTATCTAAGGTCACATCGTGCCATTCACATTCCTGGTCTGCACAACCGGGCAGCCGACGAGCTGTCATAAGCTGTGCACCCGGGAGAATGGAAACTCCATCACCAGATGGTCCAGCTGATTTGGAGAGATTTTAGGAGCTGCTCAGGTAGACCTGTTTGCCTCTCCAGGAACCTCTCACTGCCAGTTGTTCGGGCAGTCCTGCTCGTGACGCCTTACTGGCCCACTCGGACTTAGTTCCCGGAACTGATACTCCTCGTGACAGCCCCTCCTTGGCAGATTCCTCTGAGGAAGGATCTACTGACTCAGAGACGGGGCACCCTGTGACTCCCGTTGCCACAGCTTCTGTTCGACCACTGAGTGGATGCAGAGGTTCTTGGTGACCTACCACAAGAGGCATCTGACACTATCACTAACCATGGTTCCCTGAGTAGGGAACGAGACGCTGTATGTCTTCACCGAGGGAATTACGTATAGAGGGAACACCTCGTGATCACGTGTCTGAAGCATACATTGAAAAAACACCAACGAGCTGGCCGGCGACAGCCTCTGACGTCACTACCGGCGCGACTATAAACAGGCACCGGGAGAACACGTCATTCACTTCTTCGTCTGAAGCTTGCGTCCGAAGCATGGCAGGGAGCTGGGGCGCAGTGTCTGGATTCCTACTCAGGGCATGTCGGCCAGCGAGGCGTTCCTTTCCAGAACTTTAAGCTGCATCCTCTAGGGGCGGCTATGGGAGACAGTATACTGCCTTGCCGCCATGCTGGGGGGTGCAGGCCAGAATCATGGCGAACACTAAGTATCAACTCTACCATTTCCATGGGAGTTGCCCCTGGGGCGTTTAGATGGCTGTCTGTGACGAGTACCCCTTACGACCAAGGCTAAGCTACATACCCAGCAATTGTTGGGGCCTTGGCCGGGGTAGAAACTGAGGAAGCTTGGAATCAGGAAAAGATTCCTTTAAAGGGATACTGACTAAGAACCTAGCATTTTATACTAATTCTTGCCTGTCACACTGGGGCTACCGCGCTCTCGCAAAGCTTGCTGGAAGGAGCTGTCTCAACAGATCTCAGTAGCAACACCCTGTTTAGATAGGTATCCGAGGATACATAGGGTGGAGTGGCGCCCAAGATGAACGGGGCTTTTACCAGCTCAAGAAAGGGCACGAAGCAACCGCGCGAAGCCCTCACCATATAGGATTTTAGAAAGAATGCAGAACACTAGTGTGCGAACTTACCACAGTGTGGATTTCAAAAAGTGTGCAAAGACTTCACATGCACACTTACCATAGCATGGATTTTCAAATACTGTTCTAAGGAAGGGCTCACATTACACGCAGATTGCCTCCTCAAAGACATCGTGTGCGTGCTCTTTACCCAAAACAAATCAGTAAAGATCGTGTGTTCATCAGGTGTCAAATAACGCCGCCACGGAGAATACATTGTCTAAACGCTTGCTAGTAGTCGCCATGATAGACAGAGAAAGAGTGCTCTTACCGGTTCTTTCAGATGCACGCGTCAAACAAAACAGTCAGTTTTGAAGATGAAGAAGAGGATGACGTGTTCTCCCGGTGCCTGTTTATAGTCGCGCTGGTAGTGACGTCAGAGGCTGTCGTCGGCCAACTCGTTGGTGTTTTTTCAATGTATGCTTCAGACACGGGTCACGACGAGGTGTTCCCCATAGCGACACCTAGAGGACGCAGTTCGAAGTTCCCTTGAAAGGGAACCTGAATATGCGCTGCACCGGCTGCCTACTTATACTCGCGCTGTGATCAGCGGCAGCTGGATGCAGTAATCACATGCCAATGTGCATTGGCTCCTTTAGTTTACACTCAAAGTCTGTAAGCGAGATTCCAATTCGTTGTTCATCCTAAGTGACTTCTCCGTTTCCTCCTTCAGGGAATGAGGGTTACAATACCCAGATGTTATGTTCATAAGGGTTATTTCAGTATCATGTGTGCAGGATGGGGGCCCAAACACAATGAAGAGATATATTATATTTTTATTATACTATGGGATATATATAACAATAAAAGAACCAAAACCCCAGAAGAAATTGAGCAAAGTAATATAACAAATAGGGTAAACATTACAAACTATTTCCATGTCTTCAACTATTTTTGTGTACGGAAATCATGCTTTCATTCTCCTGTTCTTTCTCACACACGCACACATAGACACACACTCGCGCACACACGCAGAGACGCGGACAGGAACTTGTCATCAGCGCTGCGGCTGAAATATTTTTTGTTTGCTTGAGTGGTAATATTAGGCCTATTATATTAGGGAAGGGGGGGCCCTAAATTTGTTTTGCCTATGCCACGAAAACAGGTAAATCCGGCCCTGCATGTGTGTTACCATGATGGCGTTTCGTATTTGTGTAAATGACACTGTGCACCTTCTATATATTAGTATTTCTCTCCTCAGCATAGAAAGCTGTTTATGATGAGCTTTGATTCATATATATATATATATATA
>NW_024879155.1:54895-55057 GCF_018340385.1 Cyprinus carpio | reverse complement strand
TTTTCACACATCTCACATGTTGACTAAGTATACATCTAAAAATACGATTGTCATGCAAAACATATGTAACCTGATTTTGTCTAGGTTATGTGCAAAACCTTCTTGTAAATGAATTATTCAAAGATACACCAGCAGAGAAAGCATTAGATTTCATGCTTCCTC
>NW_024879155.1:52819-54793 GCF_018340385.1 Cyprinus carpio | reverse complement strand
AACTGACAAGTGATTTTAAATAAAAAGAATAACTACTTACCTCTGGAGCTGTTATGACACTGAGGCTCTGATGCATGAATCGAGTATGAAGCACAATTTCCAGTAAAGCCCCATATCACTGGAACTGGAAAGTCCCATTATGTTGTCATTGAAATGGTATTTCCGTTTATTGTTCCTACATGCTCATAGTCCAGATATCGGCAAAAGTCTTCTGACTCTCTTGTAAATGCTCTTCCCTTATCTTTTCTATTCACATGTCCTTTTCTTTCCTTCACATCTTCATTCATATAAAAACATAACAGATATACAAATACACAAATAATTAAATCTCCAGTAATACATTAAAAAAAACATATATTTTTATACTCCCAATAAACATTATTCTATATCAATTGGATCCATTTTTTTTTTTTTTTAAAGAATTCATTCACGTTTTAAGTGTTATGCATATGTTATCATTCAATCTGTACCTGTTATCGTATGGTGTATCCTGCTTATGTGGAGAAAATCAAAATAAAATGAAGGGAAAAAAAAATATTAAAAAGGACAAAACCAAACTGTATTCATGTCATTTCACGGTTTCATTCTTTAATAATGCATGCCAAAATCATGAAAAATAGTATCTTTTTCACTCTAGAGTCATATTTGAAAATTCATAAAAAAATAAAATCTAAATGTTTTCTGCAATCTCCACCGGACTCTTATTGGACATGTCCCTAAGTACCACTCTGGTGATTACCATGTTACATTACTGTATAATTTTTTAATAATTGCTTACCAAAGTCCTGTCTAATGCTATTTACCTCGCTATATCCACATACAAAGCTACCTAAAAACACATGTGCAAGTGCACCGAGGGCAAAAGCTGCTTTAAAATGTAAAGAATGTTGATTTAATGTTTTTACAAAATACAACATTTTACACAAGTGCCTAAAACTGTTTACAGTACTGTAGCTTTGCAGGAAGATTTCTTGTAGCATCTTGGAGACGTTGCCACAGTTCTTCTGGATTGAGTCTGTCTCAGATTGTTCTGTTTCTTCATGTCATTCCATTCAGACTGGATGATGATCAGATCAGATCTCTGTGTAAAGCACTGGCTGTTGTCAGACAAAAATCTCAGCCTGGGCGGACCCACGTCTTAGAACACGACGTCCGCACACCACCGGGGACCATCGTCCGGCATCTACATATATGGCATCTACCGTGTCCCGGAGGCTCGGCGACACGCCATCGAGGAGGAAGTACAGGAGATGCTGAGGTTAGGGGTAATCGAACCATCGCGCAGCCCATGGTCCAGCCCCATCGTCATGGTTCCGAAGCCCGACGGCACCCTCCGCTCCTGTAACGACTTCCGCCGCCTGAACGAGGTCTCTGAGTTCGACTGTTACCCCATGCCCCGCATCGATGAGCTACTGGACCGGTTGGGAAGGGCCCGGTTCATATCCACTCTCGACCTCACCAAGGGCTACTGGCAGGTCCCCTTGACAGATCAGGCAAAACCGAAAACGGCCTTCTCTACCCCAAGTGGCCACTGGTAGTACCGGGTCCTTCCCTTCGGCCTACACGGGGCCCAAGCCACCTTCCAACGGCTGATGGACGACCTCCTCCGGCCGCACCAGGCCTACGCGGCGGCCTACCTCGACGACGTCGTGATCCACTCGGAGACCTGGGAGGACCATCTGGAGCAGCTGCGGAGGGTGCTGACAGAACTACGGCGGGCTGGCCTGACCGCCAATCCCCGGAAGTGTCATCTGGCCCTCGCCGAAGCCAAATACTTGGATACCAGGTGGGCCGCGGCCTTATCAAGCCTCAAGAGAAGAAGGTGGCAGCTATCCTCTCCGTGCCGTGGCCCACCTCCAAAACACAGGTGCGGGCCTTTTTGGGGTTGGCGGGGTATTACCGCTGCTTGAGCCCTAACTTCTCCTCCTTAGCTTCTCCCCTGACAGACCTGACCAGGAAGGGGCAGCCGGAGAA
>NW_024879155.1:51291-52715 GCF_018340385.1 Cyprinus carpio | reverse complement strand
CTGAACAGTCCAGCCACGTTCAGTTCCACGTTCATGTTTTTAAAACTAAATTGTTCGAATAAATTTTAATTACTTTAAAAAAAAAATTATATTCAATACATTCGCACTGAAAAATATAAAGAAAATCCTTCTGAAATGAGAACAATGCCATAGAACATTTTGGATGGAATACTGGATTGAATTGTTGAGTGTTACGTCCATAGGGACGTCTGTGTATTTTCATTTGCTGGTGTAAAATGTACTGTTTGTCTTGGTATGCTTTCTGTTGCTCCTATCCACGTCACAGGTTTGGAGTGCCACTTAAATTGTGTTCCAGCTCGTTAAGGTGTAGGTGGAACACTATATAAAAGACCCAGAAACTTCCAAACGGAGAGAGAGACTGAGGCTTGTTTCTGAGAGACTGTCATCTTCCGGTCTCAGCACTTATCACTTTCAGTGTGTGTGTTTGTTGTAACTTGTTAGGTGGTGTAAGCACTAAAGAAGGTATGCTGTGTGCTAAGTATTGCAACTCTGTGTGAACAGTTGCCATTAATAGTTGGAGTGTTACAGTAAACTGGTCGAGCTGGGGCTCAACACTTCGCTGTGCAACTGGCTGTTAGACTTTCTGACTGGAAGACCTCAGGCAGCACGTGTCGGCAGCAACACATCCAGCACCATCACACTGAACACTGGGGCCCCCCCAAGGACGTGTGCTGAGCCCCCTCCTCTTCAATCTGCTGACCCACGACTGCACACCGTCACACAACTCCAACCTCTTCATTAAGTTTGCGGATGACACGACTGTGGTGGGTCTCATTAGCAACAGAGATGAGACAAACTACAGGAGCGAGGTGAGCCGCCTGGCCGGGTGGTGCAGTGACAACAATCTCTCTCTGAATGTGGAGAAGACGAAGGAGATTGTTTGTTTACTTCAGGAGATTGCACACTCAGCATGTTCCTCTGACCATCAACGGTGCGACTGTGGAGAGAGTGAGCAGCACCAAGACTTCACCCTCCTAACGGACCACGCACCCCTGCAGTGGATGGCCCGGGCTAAGGAGACCAATGCCAGGGTGACACGGTGGTTCCTCGCGCTCCAGGACTTTAACTTCACCATACAACACCGAGCGGGGACGGCCAACGCCAACACCGACGGACTCTCCCGCCTGTGGTCAGCTTTCGCAGGTCTGTCAGGCTCCACTCTCCGCCCTCCCCCGATCTCCCCGCTTCTCCAGAGGACTAGGACGATGCTTGGGGGGGGTAGTGTGACACGTGTCCCGAGCGCTCATCACCTGCCGCTGCTGTCTTAAACCGTGCAAACGGGCACAGAGGTGAGAGATGTCTCCGCAAGACTCGGCTAACCTTGTCTTTCCCTTTGCCCACAGAGAGCAGCGTGTGACCGCCAGCCCCAACAACCACGGGAGAGCACGGACCCACACTGCACC
>NW_024879155.1:45599-51258 GCF_018340385.1 Cyprinus carpio | reverse complement strand
TCATCTGCACTGTTTGTTCACTGGTTTGGACGGGAGTTCTCTCGCTCTCTCCTTGCAACTTTTTGTTACGCTTCTTTCCTGCCCCTAGATTAGAAAGGGGGAACATAACATTGAGAAATTATATCGGTCACCATAATGAAGATATACAAATTAGTACTACAACCACTATACTAACAGTAATACCTTTGTTACCGTGGTGATCTTGCTGGATAGTGACAATAACATAATATTAGTGATAATGGAAAAGTATGGTTATATGGACATTTTATAGTACATCACAACACTGAAAGTTGTATCTGGAAGACCAGATAAAATATTAAATTGTAATAGGCTTCATAAATGTTTATTCAAATTAACATAAGTGTAACTGTAACTGTAAGTCATGACATGTTCATGTTGTGGGTCAAGACAGAAAAACCGCACACTCAAGGCAGGATGAGAATTTTTCCCTTCATTTTATTTAGATTTTCTCCACATAAGCAGGATACACCATACGATAACAGGTATGGATTGAATGATAACATATGCACTTATAACACTTAAAACGTGAATGAATTCTTAAAAAAAAAAAAAAGGATCCAATTGATATAGAATAATGTTAACTGGGAGTAGAAAAGAAAACAGTTATACAAAACATTATCCAAATTATGCATTAATTTAGCAGCATTTCACATGAAAAAGGGAAAAAGTATACAGCTTTGAACCCAAAATTAAATAAATAAATAAAATAAAAACATAATTATAGTAAAATAAATGGTGAAAACGTAAATAAATGGCTGTGAATATGAATATGAATACGAATATTAATAAATACTACAAACAAATGATGATTTTTGAGTGGCTCTAATTTGATTTGCCAACCGCTAATAAAACATAATTATAGTAAAACAAACAAACATAAATATAAGGCCGTGAATATGAATATGAACATATGACGCTCTGTACAGAAGGAGCACTGAAGGGGCATTTAAAGTGTGGTATAATGGATTATCTGTGGCGTATTTGAAACTGAAATGTCACAGACATATTTTTGGGACTCCTGAGACTTACACGCATCTTATAAAAAGGGTCATATATAATTCTAGCAATTACAAAAATTTGCATCAACAGTCCTAAAATGACCGGACTGGCACCCGTCACCGTCCCTGTCAATGCTCCCAAAATCTTGTGTGAAATATTGGCTATTAGAAAAAGACACCTGTTATTAGATTTTATAATGCAGTCATGTGAGAATATTATTTATATACTTACTTAAGTTTAGTTTAGCTGATGGTCCATCACAGTTTTACACAATCTAGCCTGAGTGTTTAATTAAGCTAAACCTACCTCCCATTATTCTTGACTGCTGATGATGTTGGCCTCAGTAAAAAATGAATATGACGAGATTATTCAAAACCCTGGATGTGCCTTTATATCTAGAATGATTCGTGGATATTTGTATGTATGTCTATAAAGCATCACTCTAGTGGAAATAATAATATAAATGTCATAAAACATTTTCCATACTAACTTTTTACTTAGCAGTTTAGCTAAGTATGATGGAGATGAACATCAAAACAACAGTAAAATATTATGTTTTATTGTCCTAAATAGACATGAACAGTAGTTTTAACTGCAAGAAAAGCCATCTTGTATTTTTGCAGCATCCAAAAAATAAGTTCCATAAACACTGGTGTTATTTTTGCCACTCCAGATTTTGCTGTAGTTTAGATCTTAGTGTAAATATCAGGCATAATTTTGGATTTAGATTTAGCTTATTTAAACATAATATATAATTTTATCTACAGGATATGATTTGTACATTTTTATGGTAGTGTACATAATGCTGGAACACTTCCAATTGTATAACAGTTATGCATAATAAATAATATTTTGTGCAAACAGACAATTTTTTTTTTTTTTTTTTTTTTTTTTTTTAAGTATGGCAATCTACAAATTTTTACTGGGTCAAATTAAATATGAAACAATGTAAGAGTGTGAGAGTCATGGTTGTCATACTTGTAGTTTGATGCTTTAAGCAGAGTCTGTTCTGATCTGTTTTGTGGTCATGGATATAATTAAATAGGAAATAAATTACCCCCATACATGTAGGTTATATGTTGTCAAACTAGTACTGATTTACTAACAATCACTTCTCACATTTATTCATCAAATTCGTTGCACTTCCTGTTCGGGTGTTTTTGAGAGATCACTTCATGGATGACCAGAAATAAGTAAAATTAAAGCTGCAAGCAGCGATGAACGGGCCCTCGCACCCGGGCTCACCACCACCGGGTGGCTTTTGTAAAACAGCGAACGGCGAGAAATATGCGTTTAATGTGGTAAATATAAGAGGAATATGTCAAAGTCATTTATATGTGCCAATCTCCCTGCTGCCAGCTGGTGGCGCTATGACTATAACTGGATTTTGTCATGTAGATTTCCTTTTGTCTAGCACTTTTATCAAGCATATGAAATTTAGTGCAGATTGAACATGGAATGTTTGAGTTAGTATAAAGCATGTTGTGTCCTATTGCCAACAGGTGGCGCTATGATTAGAACTGAACATTGGCCTTTAGATATCTTCAGGCCATGACTCTTATCAAATATTTGAAGTCTGGTGCAGATTGGACATTGCATGTTTAAGTTAGTGTAAAACAAGGCATTTTCTGTTGTCAGCAGGTGGCGCTATGATTATAGTGGAATAATGACCTTCAGATGTGTTTAGGCCAAGACTCTTTTTGATCATGTGAAGTTTGGGGAAGATCGGACATCTTATGCCTGAGTTACAACAACTTCTATTCCCATGGCAAGACATCGAACTTTGTCACGGCGCCATGGCCACACCCTTTAATGAAACCTCAAGATGTTCACAATTTAACATCACAAAGGCCTTTAGATTAGACTGACCAAAAAAAATTATACAATGTCATAAAATTTCTAGGAGTAGTTTGTTATGGCGTAAAACATGTCACTTCCTGTTGCCAGCAGGTGGCACTATAGTGATATCTGAATATTTGCATATAGATATATTCAGGTCAGGAGTCTTCTCAAACATGTGAAGTTTGGGGCAGATTGGACATTGTATGTCTGAGTTATAGCAACTTCCTTTCTCATGGCGAAACATCGAAATTTGTAAGGCCGCCACAGACACGCCCTTAACAGGCCCTTCTGTTAATGTATGAAGAGAAAAAATAGTTTTAGTGCACACTATAAAGAGAACTGCTGCGGCAGTGGGAAAATAATGGAATAGTTTATGCGGGAGCGGGGACTGCTGCTGCAGTGCGGAAATATGGAAGAGCTCCTGCGGGAGCAGATACTGCTGCAGCATCTGAAAAGAAAACTCCTGTGGGAACTGCTACAGCATCTGAAAAGAGAAAGGCTCTTGCGGGAACTGCTGTGGCAGTGTGGGAATTAGGTAAGGCTCCATCGGGAGCGGGAACTGTGTGGGAATTAGGTAAGGCTCCTGCTGGAGTTGCAGTGGCAGTGGGGAAAATGGAAAAGTTCCTGTGGAAGCGAGGACTGGGGAAAATATGGAAGACCACCTGCAGGAGCGGGAACTGCTGCGGCAGTGTAGGAATTAGGTAAGGCTCCTGCAGGAGCTGGGATTGCTGTGGCAGTGGGGAAAACGGAAAGGCTCCTGTGGGAGAGGGCATTGCTGTGGCAGTGGGAAAAATAGGGAAAAGGTTCCTGCAGGAGCAGAGACTGCTGCTGCAGTGGGGTAATAAGGAAAAGCTCCTGCTGGAGCGGGCACTGCTGCGGCAGTGTGGGAATTAGGTAAGTCTCCTGCGGGAGCTGGAACTGCTGTGGCAGTGGGAAAAAATAGGGAAAAGTTTCCTGCAGGAGCAGAGACTGCTGCTGCAGTGGGGAAATAAGGAAAAGCTCCTGCAGGAGCGGGGACTGCTGTGTCAATGGGGAAAAATGGAAAGGCTCCTCTGGGACAGCTGGAGTGGGGATGGGCTGTTATAGATGGATTAGGTGATGTTAAAGGGGATTAGCTATGGTTGTTCAGGAGTTTGAGTGAACAGGGATGGACTGGCGTTAAAGGGGTCGGCTGATGAGGGTTCAGTGAGCTTCTGATATGGAATCCGTCTGATCGCACGTAGATCTTGAAGGCCTCTGCCTTTTGACAAAATCTGTGTCCTGATGTTGCTGGCTACGGGGGGTGGTTCCAAGGCGAGCTTTTTTGTAGGTATGATTCTTTACATATGTGTGCCAATTTTCGTGCATGAACGTGAAACACAGACTCGGGGCTGTTGTTTTTTTACCGATAGGGTTGGCGCTGTCGAGCCATTTTGCCCACACCCTCTTTCTGAAACCTCGTATCACCGAAATTTTCAACCAGGTCTGACCGCGTGTGCAAAGTTTCAGGACTTTCGACTGTCATGCTTTAGGCCCTCAGTACAATGCGATTCATGTTTGATGGAAGACGCTCACACCATCGGTGCTCTGGCCCTAATACACCTGCTCATACAACCGTTAACGTACCGTACTACTGGTTCGGAGTGCCTCAAAAAGGAGTTTAAAGAGTAACTGGCAATTTGAATCAAGGTCTGAGATGTGAGGGGTCTGTGTTGCAAGCGGCAATTAAATTATCACACTTGCTTCACGTGCTGTAGGAGGCCACAGGAAGGGAACCAAGTAGGAAGACCCTGTGTGCAGCCTGCATTTGTTTGCGGAGGGGCAGCCTTACGCTGGAGTGTTTGCTACACCGACAGGGCTGGAGGCCACTGCAAAAGAAAATGGTAGCATGAGGGGAGCCCGGAAAAGAGATGTGGGCATGTTTACAAAATGCAGGCAGCCAGTCCACGTTGCTTCTGGCTATTTGCTTAGCTGTAGGCCATGGGAAGGGGGGGGTTGGGGTGGTAGTAGATGTCTAGAAGAACTTGTGTAGCCTGCACACTGCTTGCAGAGGGAACAGCCATGCTAATATCTGCTATGTGAGCAGGAGGACACATACATCTTACAGGTCTTTAGTGAAAATGTGTTGAAAACTACAAACCAATCTGTGGAGATTTATTTATAACATGTTTTTTCCCAGCAAAAGCATTTATGAATTTAGAGCTTGCTGCATATTTATTTTTGTAATGAAAAGAAAATTTAAGGTAAAACACTTCACACTTCTGAATGACAACAGAAATAAACTCAACAAAAAAAGAAATGTCACCTAATTCTTGTCCACATTAATACGTTCCTGTTGAAAAGAATCTTTTCCTCTCGTTTTGGCCTTCCAGCCTTTTTAAACGCTCTCCAGAGCGGATAAATTTGGGAATGCTGTTTTAACGTTGTAGTATGGACTGTGGAAAGACTTTTGAAAACGATGAAGCATGTTTAGTCTTGTAACACATCAGGGTTTCCCACACTTTTTATGTTTTTTTTTTGTTTGTATTATATATGTTTCCTCTTCCTATTTTTTTATTATAAGTTAGAGATATGTTTCCAATTGATTTACTTGTGGCGGCCCTCCACAATATCAAAAATCGATGCGAGTGTGTTTTTATATCACTGTATTTTAGAAGGAAACTGACTGTATTTAGAAAGTTTTCGATTTCATTTTCATTTCATTTTGCATGTAATGCTTGATAAGGCAGCATTTGTGAGAGCTGTTTTGCAGCCATCACCGGAGAATCCTGTATCTCTCCCGCTCTTAAAGCGCCTCCTGCTGGCAGAAAATGAATTT
>NW_024879155.1:42794-45482 GCF_018340385.1 Cyprinus carpio | reverse complement strand
TGTTGCATTTTAAATCAATTCTGAGTAAGCGCCAGTAAATGGTGAAATATTTCCATAAATAAATTGATTCTGCCAGAAGAATTGCATGAAACCTATGTCTGTATCATCTCGGTGAGGTTTATACATGCACAGTAAGGCAAATTTAATGCCTTCAGACATTTCAGTGTGGATGACAACTCTAAAAATTTATTAAATTGCAACACAGGGTCTGCGCCGCTAGTGGTGGCTGCCTCAAACTGTGCTGCGGCTGGAAAAGCCACGGTGAAAGACTGAGCCGTGGCAGGAAGTGAGTGAGGCTATGCTGCAGTGAGATCTGGGGTGCGGCCCAGGCTCGTTGAATGCCTGCTGCTGCCGCGATCCAACGCTCGATGAGAACCGGGTCTTTGAGCGGGACAATGGTGGTGTCGAGCGAAGCGAGCTCGGGGCTTTGCACGGTCTGTTGGCCACAGCGTGTGGCTGGTCGAGAAGAGCAGCTGTCGCGATAACGCCTGGTGCTCGGTGGCCATGTTTGGCAGGGAAGGAGTTATCATGGGGCTGATCTGAAAAAATCCCTGGTATAGCTCTCTTCGTTGGACAGAAAATTGGGTCTGTGATAAGATAGCAGCAGAGCAAACCGAATGCTGAAAGTCGAAAGATAACGAAGGTAGGACGTACTTGATTATTTATAGGTGTTTCCTCTTGAACTGACTGGTAAATGGTGTAATCTCTAATGATGAACTGGCCATGTTAATTATCTGTGCATGCTCCTCCCGAAATTTGTTTATGAAATATCACTTATTTAATGGTGAGAATAAAAAAAAAAAAAACAATCTCCATGCATCATTTAGACAACAATCATGTCACAGAGTTATAAATTATCACTCATAGAGCACTTATTATTATTATTACATAATTATACAATTATGTTCCCATATCAGTATATTTGTTTGCCTTTTTCACAACACCTTTGGCATTCACATAATTGAGTTTCGTGGCATTCTTTATTGCGTCACACACCGAATCTGCTTCTTCCGCAGCTTTGTATCTGGCAACCTGTAGTGATACCCGAACCAGTTACACCGAGCCCAGCCCCGATGATCCCCGCCTTCATCGCCGCTGCTCCCGTCACTATTTCCGTGACTCCGATGACAGTTCCTACGCCGGGAACATCAGCGGCTTTCAGTAAAGTCACTATGGAGGCCACAGCGACACCGATGCCCAGAAAAGCACCTGTTAGTGTTCCCATGGTCACTCCTGCAAGTCTGATGAGAAGCTTTTTGTGAACAAACTTTTTCGCCACTTCTCGCTTCTCTTCGGGCAACAGATTGTCCTCGTTCATGTTCTTCATCTTCTCTTGAATCTCTTCCTCCATGATCTGAAGCAGCTCGTTGGTGTAGCAGCCGTTCTGAATGTCCTTCAGTTTCTGCTCAATGGTCTCAAGCAGATTCTTCACCTGGACTCTGTGTTCGCCGGGGCAGCTGTGGCCTAATGCTTAGATAATTGGAGTTGTAACCAGAAGGTCACTGGTTTGAGTCTCAGTGTTGGCAGGAGTTGTAGGTGGAAGGGAGTGAATGAACAGTGCTCTCTACCAACCTCAATACCCATGGCTGAAGTGCCCTTGAGCAAGGCACTGAACCCCCAGTTCCTCCCCGGGTGCTGGATATAGCTGCCCACTGCTCTGGGTGTGTGTTCATGGTGTGTTCACTTCTCACCGCTGTGTGTGTGCACTTGGATGGGTCAAATGCAGAGCACCAATTCTGAGTATGGGTTACCATACTTGGCAAATGTCACAACTTTCTTCTTTCTCTTTCTTCTTTTGCTCCTGTATCCCATTTGACGATTTTTCCAGTATTTGCTGTCGATGACGTGACAGCGGCCTCCACATTTATCAACCAGCTCCTGTAGCTTTGGACTCATCTTGACAAATTCCTCGATGGTTTGACCATCCAGGTGTTCTCTGTGAGTGAATAAAACCACCGAATGATTGAAGGTGTCTTCTCCACAATACTCGATGATCGTATCCACGACCTCCATCTCTTGTCCCGTGTATCTCCCCACCTTCAGGACGATGGTGAACATGTCTGGACGGGGAGAACTTTCGAGTGTTGTTTAAAAACTTTATTTGGGTTCTCAAAGTAAAATACATTAGCACATACAGATCTAATAGTTGTTAGATCAAAGCAAATTTATCCAGGCTTATTTATCCAAATATTTATGATACCTATAGGTGATTTAGCAACATATAAAACCATGCAAATCATTTTGCCAAATATTAGTCTGAACTCGTAAGCAACAGTTTTTTTTTTATTTTTTAAATGGCAGCTATGGGGCAAAGTGAGCCAAATGCTGTGGGGTAAATTGAGTCAGCATTTTAGCTTACCCCACATTAAGGAACTGTAGTGACATCTCTGAATTATAAACTAGCATTTTAATGTGATATTACTGGTTTTGTTTATCATATATACATATTTTGTAGTTTATTTGATAGAGAAAGTATACAAGTGCACCAAATCCTTCTCTGATATGAACCAGAAAATGCTTTTCATCACATTATAATCAGATATATCTTTCCACCCGTAGTCCCTAATGACCAACAAACTATCTGTTTAGTCTGTTTTAGGAAGGCTACAACTTTGGTGTTCAATGTATTGTTTCAGAAATGCAAACAATTAAATATTGAAATTCAAACTTCATTTGGTTGGTTTTATG